>NC_060144.1:172620040-172840040 GCF_021461385.2 Schistocerca piceifrons
TTCACTCTACAACACTTGAAACAAAGCTGAAGCTTCTTTAACTCAATAACTCACACAGCGAATTCGTATAGGCACTTCTAGTACTCGAGAGAATACGGAAGTAATTGCTAGGCAACGGTCCTCGATGTTTTAGGTGACATAGCATTGTTGGTAGCATACATAGAGACAACAGAGCACAACATTTTATAGGAACGACGACTGAAATGGTTAAACGACCACTGAAATAAAATTTTTAATAAGTTAAATATATGTTGCAGCTTTTCAGATTATAGCATCGCTTCGAAGTGACGTCGCACGCTCCTGTCATCGATCCAGCATTCACGTAATATGTTTAAACGTTTTCACACACTCTAAAACTAATTCTCTCAGCGCAGGAAACATTCACCATTTTTCTACGTCCGTTTGTATAATACCACAAACACATTTTCTGGTGTATTAACTTCCTATACCTTTCGCTGAATCTCTCCGTCATGAAAATGGGAGCTTTGTCACCGAGACGGATCACATGAGCAATAGGTACTTTTATTCCACATACACTGACGGAAAAAAGCTGAAACAACCCAGTAGCGCCTCTATGAGAATGCAAATCATGTTTGTTTTAAATACACACTGAAAATTTTGTGAGCGGTAACTACCTTTGAGATTAAACGAGGTGAGTTGATGTTAGTGAAGAGACATTATCAGCTCCACAACCAGTAAGAATGAGGCAGTGTATTAGAGGTACGAAAAGCTGGATGTTCCTCCTGCGATATTGGTGTCTGGGGTGCGATTTAGTATGACAGCACGAGCGCGCTCTTGTGGTTATCCCATGAATCTTGACTGCAATGCCGTACGCCAGTCATGAATTGCGTTCCCGCCTGTGTTACCCAACACCGTAACGCTCTGCCACATACCGCTGTTGTAACCCAAAGTGCTCTACAAAACGTCGACATGTTGCTTTGGAATGCTCTATCAACAGATCTGTCTCCAGTCGAGCAACATGGGACATCATCGGGTGAGAATTCCAGCCTCATTCCACAACCAGGATTAACCGTCTGTGTATTGGCCGACCAATAGCGACCAATACCAATAGCAATTGCAACCGCCAGAAATTGAGAGATGTAACAAACATACTTTTAGGAAAGATTAGTTACTTCAAATGGTGGATCGTTTTGTAGTAACACATTTGACTAACTACTACGAACAAGGGGAACCTACTGTCAATACGACATACCGTCGGAGCTTGGCAAGGGTAGAAGAATAAGATGAGAGAAGTGTGGTCACGCAGTTAACATACTTTTGCCATTTATTTCAGCCTATGTACCGCAGCACCACTGTCACAGGAGTCCTAAACGCTTAACAGGGATATGTGAACTAGCGTGGGCATCACGCGAATATCTACGTCGACTGCTGCAACAAATGCTGTGCAACTGCTAAATGTAGACAATATGTACATAGATGTGTAGAGATTTCCAACTGCAATGAGACGCCGAGCAAATATAAGAAAGTAATCCTGAAAAGCCAATGAAAAAAAAGGAATGTGTTCCTATCTGAAACACTCTGTCCAGAGATTATTAACTCCAAAGCAGATTCAGTTAAGTAAGGAAAGGTGGAAATAACTTAATGTAAGGCCCCTTTCTAGAGAAGATTTAAAATGTGAATAGTCGATCATTAGTCGCATTCACCCAACCTCAGTAGAATTACTGCTCCATCATGTAACGACGAATTTTGAACCTTCCGCAGTAAGAAATTATTAAAAACAGTTGTTGCCTACACAGCTGATGCAAATCGTACTGTAACTGGATAAGAACAGAAAAGCCTACGTGCCTAACGCAGTGGTATATAGCAAAATGGTACGACTTGTCAAGCCCAAATTCTCCTGCTCCCTCATCATTGCGACCCTAAGCTTATCGTCCTATCTCCAGCTTATCCTTTCAAAGCAGACGTTCTACTATCAATATCCTGCAGTTAAGTGCTTCACTCTCATCATAAAATACCTTCAGTATTTCATTTTCAAAAATTCACAAAAGTTTTTAACTTTAATAATGTGCGACGGTCTGTTTCACTAACTAATAAAAGCGTAAATATTATGATTTGCAATTTGCTCGACGGTACAGTGGCTGAGTGTCAGATTACAAATCTCGACGGTCCAAGTACCAATCCGCAGTTGGTCCAAAGACTTTTTTTACACGTAACTGTTCTTTCACGTCCGACCATTATTTTGTTAATGTTAGTAATGCGAGGTCGAATTATGACTCGTATTCCCTGTTAAACTGCAGGGCCGCTTACAACAGACTGGATAAATGAGTTGAGAAGTTGCGCCGGCCGAGGTGGCAGAGCTTTTCTAGGCGCTACAGTCGGGAACCGCGCGATCACTGCGGTCGCAGGTTCGAATCCTGCTTCGGGCATGGATGTGTGTGATGTCCTTAGGTTAGTTAGGTTTAAGTAGTTCTAAGTTCTAGGGCACTCATGACCTCAGAAGTTAAGTCCCATAGTGCTCAGAGCCATTTGAACCATTTTTTGAGAAGTATCAGAAAGCAACTGGACCATGACTAGAAAATTACTGTGGAGTTCGAACCTCTTTTCAGGATGATGACAGTTTATCGTTATATGTGTACATGACATAGAGTTCCTTTGTATCCTTGGGTAACATTATTAAATACTTTTGAGTGATAAACTAAATATATACTCCCACCAACAAAGCAAGTGAATAAAACTACACTAAATAAATATACTTATTTTCTGAAAATACGGACAAAATAATATAACTGGGTGGTGCATGAGATAATACCCCAGAAATATATGAAAACTTAACTGCGTGTCCTGAAGTTTATACAACACTCACCCACTTTCCAACTTGTTAAATTGTTAATAATATAACATACAGATTAACGTTAACAAATAATAAAAATAAACTCATTACTAGTGTAAAATAGACAATTATTTCCACCAATACATTTACAATGAGGAGAAAAGATGAAGAGGAAAGTGACAAGTGAAGTGTGTGAGTAAAACCACGAATATTAATTTGACAAGGATGGTCGTTTTTCAATCTATTCCGCTACATTTTAATTGGTGTCACTTTTATGATTTTATATTTTAAAGCCAGATAACATATTCCATATCATATCTTTTCCAAATAGAAATAAATTTCATTTAATCAAGAAAGTAAATTAAAAATACTGATGTGCTTCTATTGGTACCACACTACACATGCAATACTACTGAGAGGGGGATTTTTATCCGTAAAGGACAAAGCAGTCACTGTAAGACTCAAAGTTTATTATCATGAAGCATAAACATATGTTTCACTGAGATAGGCAAGTGAATATTTAATGAAAGAACGAAGGATTGTATTAATGAAATCTAACTTTGTGTCAGGTGAGTGAGCACAGTAAACGTATGATCACGAGAATAAGTCGTGGATACTGGATGAGTGGGATGTCGTTAAAAGTAGGAAACCGGAAAAATAAGAACGAACACCAGCAGAATCATTAAAGTGCGTGACACAAGCAACTGTACGGCTGAGAATGTTAAAATTGTGCAGTTAGGCCCTCATGGAAGTTAACTACAATCGACTTGGTGATTCTATTGAATGGTCATACTTACCACTCTCATACAGCATGAATGCAGTAGGCAGCTGTGGTAACAATTGAGTCTGGCTTGCCCTCTGAACTCGGACCTACCCATATGGGTGCAAGTGTTACCTGGCAGCAAGTATTTTCTTCCCAGTCGCCTGTCCACAAGTATTTATTCTTCATTCTGTTAGCAGTTAAGTGTGATCTATTTTAACCACCTGTAACTTGCCTGTTTGGACAAGTGTAGGAAAATCGGTGGCAAATTGCAGCGGTCGCTGCGAGTTCCGTCCAGTAATGGTTTTGTACATAAGTTACATAAACTCGTAATCCTGCGGATTTTGTTATCATTAATCAATAATTAAAGGTATGCGGAGGAAGACAGTCAATGACAGGATTCTCAAGCTGACGAATTGAAAGACTTACACATAGGTACACTCGAGAAAGAACGTGCTCTCCAGTCAGAAAATTGGTTACAAGTGTTTTAAACTAACATTCCTGCGTAGCACGTCAGCTGAGACAAACAGTTGTACTAACGGTCTACCTTCTCTGAAAGCTGGAGCTGGCCTAGGTTTCAATCGTTCTTTAAAGGAATCCTCCCAGTGCCCCAAGCAAGACTGTTTTTTACGCAGATAGCCGCCCCTCAATCGCCCGTCGAGGGGAGTTGGGACCAAGCGAATTCTGTATTCTTTACCTGCTTTCAAGTGTAGTTTTCAGCACTGAACGAATTTATGATTCCGCTTGATCCTTCACGTAATCTCCCTTATTGTGAGCCACCTACAAAAAGCTCACCATGACTGTAGAAAATGAGTGTCTTAACTATTATAAAAGGAATGTAAGAGAAGAGTTAAATTAGCTGTGCAGTCACTGGCAATACTAATTATCATCTGCAGTTATTAGGCAGCATTAAAGGGTCGACTATATTGACCATGAGGATGTGCATGTGACATTAAACGCTTCGTAAGAGTTTACGGATAAACTGCTGTGTAACATAACCTTCTCATTGTGAATAAAGTGGATGCTGATGAAATTGTGCTGATGATTTTGATGTTTGGTTTGTGGGGCGCTCAGCTGCGTGGTCATGAGCGCCCTTACAAGTCGCAGTTTTTATACAGTCCAATTTCTACACAATCCAATCCAGCCGCTGTCACGAATGATGATGGTGACGATGGAATGATGAGGACAACACAAAAACCCAGTCCTCAGGAAGAGAAAATCACCAATCAGGCCGGGAATCGAATCCGGGACCCATGATCCAAAGGCAGCAACGCTAACCACCGCACCATGTGCTGCGGACAAATTGTTCTGAGCTTCACCTGTAGCACAAGTTCGTCAAGGACATTTTAACTGGGACATGGGTATAATTTCTGCTTTTCGTTTCACATACTCCTCGTCTGATGAATATCAGGCCTTGGATTATAAGGGTAACGCTGGTTCCAAAGTAAACACCAAGAAAATAAACAAGAGTACTTGTCTACAGGCCTCCTCACATTCGCTTTTATGTACTGGTGTACCGGTAAATTTATTTCTGGATACATATAATAAGAAGAAGAACATCAGGCGCACAATATTACACAGAACCTGAACGTTCTGAGAATACTCATGAATGAAGGCAGTGCGCTGATGGCCTCACACACATCGGTGACTTGTTGTCACAATCCACAGATACTCAAATCCATCTACAATTAATTACTCCATTCACAGTCATCACAGCAAAATAGCAAATCATTCACTCAGTTATAAACACAGCCATAGGTTGGACGACCTCTGAAGCATGAGCTTGTTGTCTGACAGATGGTTTACACGAGGCTGTCGTAAATTGGTCGAGCAAGCCATAAGCAGCTGCGGTGCAATGGGGTCTCAAGTCGAGTGGAGTGAGCTGCCACTCGTGGCAGGGAACCAGTCACAAAGGGGTGAGCTGCTACCTCAGTACCAGCATGTATGAGCCGACTGATACGTGGCTCTCTCTCCAGACAACTGAGGTGAGAACGGCTGTGTTTACTGGACATAAGTCGCTCTGCGGGGTGCAGCCTCCATGTTATGTCAGTCAGTCAAGGTCGCATCACTTTCACTGGTTTCGCGTGCGCGCGCATGCGCTCGCACACATACACACAACCCCCTCCCTCCCCCCCCCCCCCCACACACACACACGTGTTTACTGCGACTACCAAATACGGCCCTTTGGCCTCATATTCAAAAATAATAAAAATGAAGTGTCCATTACTTTACAAACGTGACTGGAATCCAGCGCCTTTAAAATTGAAACATCTAGCCTTAGCCTTCTGGACTTCTTAAAAAATGAAAGAAAACATTTGACGAGCAAAATATAATACTGGATCTGTATTAATTAAACTATTATAACTCTTACCGATGAGGTTCACTGGAAGAAAGATGACAAATTAGGGGAGCTTTCCAAGGTATCCACGGATGCTAAACGGAATTTCGTGCACGTATTTTGTGCATTCACGGTATATAAATTACTGGTGCGCCATACAACTAAGCACTGAGGTAGTACTTTGCATTTACATACTACCTGTTTATCATGATGAGACTTCCTCTTTCTATCTCTCCCTCTCTTTCTCTCTCTCTCTCTTCTGATGCTTTCTTTTGTTCATTGTCTTTGAGTAAAAGTATTATCTTTAATCGGCATCTCGTACCAATTTTCTGAAACACACAAGGGTACATGTGCAGAACGTTGATACTATAAAAATGCATAAGGGTTTATCATGATATTCATTGCAACTGAAAAATATTTCCTTATTGTAGCTACCGTACCTGTATTTGTGAGCTCAAGTTACCTCCATTTTTCACATTATAGTGCTACTCGCACAACCATTGCATCCAAGGGTGGTACTCGTATTGCTGTAAAACTCTTTTAACGTCACAAAGGTGGGCTTTCACCGGATGACAGCCTCATCCCCTGTGTACAGTAGATACAAAATAGTGAAACAGGTTCTGCGTCTTCAGTTTCTTGATTTCATGTACCTTTACCTGACGAGGCAAATTATTATACAGCAGCTTGGTGCCTCATACTACCGGTGTATTTTACACTAACAATCCACATTGGCTCGGCGCTCAGTGCATCTCATTACTGGTATCAAATATTAACTACAACACGCAAATCGTCCTTGCAAGGCAAACCCGTCCTACGTCTCAACCAATACACTCATTGTCTTTCAATACTGCCTTAACTCTTGAAAATCACTCACAAATACTCCATACACATTCGTCACCTTCTTCTTCCTTCTGCACCAGCCCAGAGTTGTGAAAGTGTTTAACATACATTAACCGAATCCCTCGAGGTGTTAGATGTATAGTCGACCTTTCGATCTGCGACTCTCATAACGTTATTATGAAAAATTTTCCTCTGCATGCACTACAGTGTACGTAAATAATTTTTATCTTACAAATCGGCATCAGGTACGTCATTTTAATTTATTATGTCTTTAGTATGGGCTATTAGCAACACATTTATCAGAGAGTATCCATATATACTGCTGAATGTACAGTACCTGACCAACTGTCGTTTCCACCCAGGTTTGTCTCGCAAGCTAGCACGGTGCACTTTATGAAACACGACAAAGTCCCTCTAAAAATGTTCAAATGTGTGTGACATCTTATGGGACCAAACTGCTAAGGTCATCAGTCAATAAGCTTACACACTACTTAAACAAAATTATTCTAAGGACAAACACACACACACACACACACACACACACACACACACACACATGCCCGAGGGAGGACTCGAACCTCCGTGGGGACCAGCCGCAGAGTCCATGACTGCAGCGCCTTAAAGCGCTCGGCTAATTCCGCGCGGCGAAGCCTCTCTCTCATGATCTGTATACACTAAGCTGACATTATGAATAGTGGAAGCTATGTTCCGACTCCGGTAGAACAGAGGTGTATGTATTCTACCCGGAGAAAAATACCGCCGACATAAAACTTAATATTGACTTCTGAGGAGCACAGTTAAATCGCATCCTGCGCGCTACGTGTCTAAACCTAATTCTCCGTCACTCTGTAATATTTTGGAAACATCTTGCCATAACCAGGGGAAAAATGAATACTAGAAACAATATTATCAGAAAGCTGAGGAGAACAAATAAGCACTTTATGTATAACAACCAAGTCGATAGTGTATTATGTTGCAGAATACTGCTCTCCTTGTAAGTCTCTAATGTAATGTCAGTTATGCATTTTTTTTCTATTTCCCAGTTATAAATTAACATAGTCAGATTTATCCTTTCCTGTACATTCTGGAATAAGTGCAGTGTAATAAAAAATTCAGTACTTGTTATGTTCATACACAATTACTGTAATAATAGGAATATCATATGGCAATCTGGAGAATTGTAAAGATTTTGACTGGTACTCCTTCCCGATAGTGACTCCGAAACATGGCGGCGCGTGTGCCTGCGCTGTTAGTACAGAAGGGATTTCGGCCACTGGACGCGTCATTTGCAGCAGGTTTGTACCGCCGGGCAGGCTCGTAAATGGCGAACTGCGGTAGCGTTCATTGGAGGCACTAACTAACAGCACATGAATTTTTCGCATGCTCTGCGCTCGTGGTCTGCAGTGAGCACAGAAGAAAACTATGGCAATTAAAAATGGTTCAAATGGCTCTGAGCACTATGGGACGCAACTTCTGAGGTCATTAGTCCCCTAGAACTTAGAACCAGTTAAACCTAACTAACCTAAGGACATCACAAACATCCATGCCCGAGGCAGGATTCGAACCTGCGACCGTAGCGGTCTTGCGGTTCCAGACTGCAGCGCCTTTAACCGCACGGCCACTTCGGCCGGAAACTGTGGCAATAATTTATCCCAATGCACAATATGAATGAGCTGTCGCACATTTACGTTATGGAGCAGTTCTAGACTATTGACGCCGACGAGCAAAATCTCCACTAGTTTATGACATTCCCCGTTATGATCTTCCCCGACGTCAGCATCCTGAGACTGTAAGCTTGCACTTATTAAATGGCAGTTACTAAAACCTGCATCTGTATTGTGGAGCTTTGTATCAGTGTAGACTGTTGTTAAGCAACAGTATTGACCTTTATAATTGTTACCTGGGAAAGGTTCTTGATTTCATGATTTCTATTTACGTGACAGATTATCATAAATACGTAACAGAATTTCATGGACTAGAAAAATTCATGAGTAAATGTAAATTAACTATAAATGGTTAACCTACTGACAAATTAAATTAAAACTGTATGCTACACCGGGACCCGAATCTGGGACCTTTCCCTTTCGCGGGAAAAGGCTCTATCAGCTTCTTTTTTTTTTTCAATGGAACCTCCCTTTGTGCCTAAAGGGAATGGCGCGGTCAAAGTGGGCAGGGGTCGCAATCCGAGGCCTGGCCACCGTGTCTCGTACCCACACCCAACGACCAAGAAAAGCGTAGGGAGTGAGGAGCAGAGGTACTACAGCACATAAATTAGTTTTTTTTTCAAACGTAGCAGGAAACCGACATGTCGAAGAGTAGGGAGCGTCATTAGGCCACACGTTTTGGGACTATCAGTGCGTAGTTCCTCGGAAAAGAACATTCTAATGATCAGAGAATGGTCGGTACTAAGAGTGGAAAAAGCGTGGATTAACTTCTCTTTGTAGTAACACCCCAACTCCGGGGCAGATGAAGCCCTTGGTGAGCCTTGGCTTCTTCAACGACCTTCCTCCACTCTTCTCGGTAATTTGCTGCTGTTTTCCACCCCCGGACTCCCATACTGGTGAGATCCATCTTCTTCTAGCTCTCCCCCTTCGTCCAGCTGAATGGATCACACGTTTCATCATTTTCTTTGGAATTCTATCCTGTGCCATTCTCTCCAGGTGTCCTAGTCATCGTATTCGCTGTGATTTCACAAATTTTATCATGTCCCTACTGTGTATTAACTCACGTGATTCGGAATTGTAGCGTATTCTCCAGCCTTATCCCTCCCTTGTTTGCCCATACATTTTGTGTAGTATTTTCCGCTCAATGGTTCTTAGTGGATTTTTATCACGTTCTATCAACGACCATACCTCTAACGCGTATGTGATAACCGGGCGGAGTAGGGAATTATATAATAACAGTTTTGTTTTCCTTGTAACAAGGCTATTTCTGAAAAGTTGCATATTTGCAAAGTAAACTCTCTTTCCTGCTTGAATTCTTTCCTTATAGCCTTCCCAATACTATTATCATTTGTTATTAGGGCTCCCAAGTAGTTAAAAGAGGACATTCCTTTGAAGCATTTTGCATTGATGTGTAGGTTTTTAGGGGTTCTTCTGGCCCCGTATTGTGACATTGCCATATATTTTGTTTTGTTGTCATTTATTATGAGGCCAATTTTCAAGGCTCCTGTTCCCATTGCCCGGTATGTTTCTTGCAGTATATTGATATTTCTTCCTACTATAGGAATTTCGTCAGCGTATTTACCTATCTGGCTAGTTTTCATAAGTATGGTGCCTCTTTTGTTGATTTTGTTTAGTACACTATGCAGGGGTATATTGAATAGGACAGTGGAGAGACTATCAGCTTGCTTCACGCCTTTATTAAAGTTTAAGCATTCACTTGTTCTCCTAAAGACCATTAATTTTGCTCTTGTCTATGTCATTGTCATTCTGATAGATCTTATTAGTTTAGCACATGTACCACCTTCTTCCAGTACTCTGCATAGTTATTGCCGAATTATACTGTCAAAGGCTTGTTTGAAGTCGATGAATAGGGAATGCAGGAAAGTCAAACACTACAAAGAAAATTAAAAATTGTCTGTATTTGGGATTGCAGACAACTGTACAGTTTCATTCATTAAAGTAGTAAATCGAAGATATTTTTTATCGCAGTGAGCAAGCAAGTAGTGAACTACGTATGCACAAATCCATTTCACGGAGTTCTCTTCGTTTATGGAAAGTATCCCAATCCCAGAAAGAGGAGCAGGTGAGGAGGTATCTGATGACTAGTAGTACACTTAATATAGACCAGAATCTGTCACACAAAGAACCAGACATCTACCGCCAATCCGCACACCAGGCGATTCTTGTCCTTGTCCAGAACACCACAGGTGACACACAATGTGGTGTCTGTAAGGTGAATCTTCTGAAGGGGTGACCAGCATACCTGCTTCCCATTGACCTCCAGGTACCATCTGATTGGACATCAGTAGCAATGTAGGAAGCACACACAAGTTGCCACACAGCATGCCAGTCGACGTGAGGACGCTTCCCCTCAGTAACATTCGGTCTCCTGTTGTGCTGGAAAAGCCATTGATCGCCTTAGTGGATGTCAAGAGCGTTGTCACTATCCCAGTATGCGCATAGCTCTGTTAGAGGAAAAATGGAGGAAGGAAAACAAGGTCTCCAGCAACAGGCAGGTGAGGCACGTAGGGCAATTTGAGAGCCGACAGAAAGAGCTATCACACTGTCAGGGACATGATGCAGGCCGAAACCCTACAGCACCATGGGACAGTGAGACTCTTGTACCTTATCTTGAAGAGTAAGCCGTGGCAGACATATGAACCCAATCCCCCTAGCATGTGGTGGCCCATGGATGGCTGAATGGGGAGAGTTTGTGTCATGTAGGAGAGACGAGATGCTAGATATACATTAAAATATTTTGTCCATTGCAGAAGATCGAGGCCTCATAAACGATGATCTAGGAGACCAGCTCGTAACTCGGACAGTAGGCACCGGCAGTTAAGGGCAATCATGCGCAACAGATCAGCCACGAAATCGAGCCCTAAGCATCGCATAGTATCTGCTATATGCAATGGAGCAACGTTGTCCTCAGGAAGTCCCGCATCTATAGCCATAGCGCTCGATTTGCGGACATTAAGGCAGCTACCAGAAGCTTCTCCGTAGGTGGTGACCCAAGCCAAGGACTCCCTATCTTAGAACCACTATGAAGAATGAGGATGAGATCGTCCACATAACCAGTGCAACAAAAGTCGTGGCCACCAAAAAACATCCCAAAAAGGCAGTGATGGTGGCTGCAGAGCAACTGTTCACTGGTGAAAGCATACCACAAAACAGAGAGAGGATAGCTCTGAGGTACTGAATGACAGATCAAGATGCGAGGAGTGAGACAGCCATTTTAGAGCACATGGGACTTCGCTTCACAAAGGAGATGCGTTACAATGTCAACGGTAGTATTGGCGGAATGGGGGTTCTGAGCCACTCTGCATTGTTCCCAGATCTATCCAAGATGGCGGCGTTGACATCATCCAAGATGGTGGTGTTTAGACTTGGCAACAGCGCATGATGTCATACAAGATGGAGGCTGTGATTTCAACCAAGATGGCGGATTTTGGCGGGAAGTTTGAATTTTGGTGGGGAGATAGGTCACATGCACTACCCTCACTAACATAAGTCATCTGACCTCCACATCTTCCTAAAAACTGGCACCAAGTTTGAGTTTTGGTGGTAAAGAAAGGTCAATTGGGCTGTCTCTACTAACCTAAGAAAATGGTGGGAAAGAAAAGGCAGTTGGGCTACCTCCACCAACCGAAGTCACCCAACCCCCACCTCCTCCTATGGACTGGTGGGCATAGAACTCGACCTGTGCTGGACATAAGACTTTATTATTTTGCATACATTATTTTATTTAAGAAATTAGAGGCATTACCATGATCTAGTGTGGTCGCCAAGTAATCTGGACTCCAACTGACCTAGTACACAGTGCAACTACCAGAGGATAATGTCATCCCTCCAGTGATGTAATCCATGATGGCGGGGGAAATAGCGGGAAACAGTGTGATCACCACAGGTTATGGATTACAACTGACCTAGTACACTGTACCACCACCAGAGGGCGGCCTTATCCATGACATAATCCAAAACAGCTGCCATGATGTCAGCTGATGACGCGATTACTGTTATCCAAGATAGCTGGAAACAGTGTGTTCACCACGAGGTCCAGGTCTTGTACACAGTACCACCACCAGAGAGTGATGTCATCCATTCCATCATGTAATACAAGATCACGGTCTGGGATGGGGGAAATGATGGGAAGAGGACTCTGCCTGTGCTTCAAATAAGTCTTTATTTTGCAGACAGTGTCTCCACCACCAGAACTAGAGTCCAACTGACCTTGTACACAGTACTGCCACCAGAGGGTGCTGTCATCCCTCCTGTGATGTAACCCAAGTTGGTGGCCTGGAGTGGGAAAATGGCGCGAAAATGACTCAGCCTTTGCTGGGCTGCTGAAGAGAGTAAGGAAGAGTGTACTTTATTTATTTTGGAACAATTTATTTTGGGATGGAGTATATTTATCACATTCACTACAGACATCCAACCAGCTCCTAAATAACGCAGTACACTGATGTACAGACATGCCATGTACTTGTAAACTGTCCAAATAATGCATAGCACAGCCTACAGACCTGCTTGCAAAATAGTACAACAGATGCGCAATCAATGTGCACAAGCACCATCTGCCACCCCCTCTCCATTAGGCTGCACAGGAAGCTACCGGCAGCCCCAAAAAGTGATGTGGCTGTCAGCTGTCAAACTACACTCAGGCGCCCATTAGGGTTCCGCAAGCATGAGGTGGAGGCACCCCTTTCATACCCGACACCTGAGAAATTCCTCTCGAAATACATGTTCATCTAGGCACCCTTGCTGACATGACCAGACGGGAGCAGGACACAGATGCTCCAGGGGTCACCATGCCTCCATGCTTCTGTGAGCCACTGCTGGACGTCACCCTGGATGATGTCATCGCCGCCATCTTGGATGATGTCATGCACTGTTGCCAAGTCTACACGCTGCCATCTTGGATGACGTCATCACCGCCATCTTGGATACATCTGGCAACAATACAGAGTGGCTCAGAAACCCCTTGCCCCAATGCTGGCAGTAGTATCAGGGTACATCATATTTCAGAGCACCCCATGCAGGTAGTCGTGATCGATACAATCGAACGCCTTATTGCAGTCAAAGGCAGTCAAGAGCCCAGGCACATGACCAGAATGAGCAAGAGCTATCTTGTATTGATAGTGCCAGAGGGCAGCCCAGGTGCTATTGGCACCGCCCAAATATTTTTGATGAGGGGAAACTACATATCAGATCTTCTGTTTATGCCATGCAGCCAACAGCCGACTGAAGACCCTTGTCTCGCTGTTCAGCAACGTCAAGGGGCGATAATCACATGCACCACTAAATACTGATAATCATCATTATGAGACCAATGTTTTCACTGTTTTTATTTTCAGGATGTATACTTAGAGAAAGCCCACTTTGTTTGGTAATCATTTCTTGTGTCTAACAAAAATCGTTCTTGTTTTCAAAAGGAATTACGTTTATTGTGTTAATTAGGTGCTGTACAAATTTCAGTGGTGTACTGTAACTGGTCATTGTAGTAAACTCTATGATACTCCAAACATTTCTTGAGATGAGCGTATAGAAGCGTCATTGTGATAGAGTGTCTCTACGTGACATTCTCTCTCTGCTGCTCTTTCTCTGACTGTCGTTGCTACAAGATCGCTTTGCGGCTTCCATGTCTGTAAGACTGTATAATGTGGTATTAATTGTGAAATAGATTTTTAACTTAAACTGTTATTTAATGCTTTCATTTCGTGGTTGCAATCGCCCTGTGACAAATAACGAAGCATTTACAGCGATTTTAGTATGCTGGGCAGTCGAGACAAGGTAGTATCGTATGAACTACAAGACAGCCGCCATTACGCAGCAAATCTGAATTTTAATACTTTTCTTTACAGCCGCGCTACTGCTCTCGTGGCTAGTATAAAATTGCTATTTCACAGAAGCCTGCGGATCTGGAGGAAATTTTATTTAGATCAAAACAAGTAGGCGTATAGTAAATAATTGATTATTTTGCTGGCCTGACTACGAACCAACAAAAAGGTAATTTCAAGTCCTACTATAAAGGGAAAGTGTGAGAAATATTTAGAATGATAGTCATTTACAGTGGCATAGTTGATTTTGTGGTGCGAAATTAGGTACTTTACGTAGAGGTAATTACGGACTCCTATCGTCACGAGATTATTATAATAGTATCTACGCCTTGTAATCGAATAATTAGATGCAAGGCTCAATTAATGATTACCAAAGTAAATGTGGCTAAGAATTGTCCTGTAATTTACGTCGCAAACGAAAGTGCTAGGCTCAGAACCCATGCAATATTTTAAGAACTGATTTCCAAACAATACTTGGATTTATTCAAAGGAAACCATAAAAGCCATTAATTACAGAAACAAAAATAATTTTCAAACTTGGGACACCACAGCAGGACCTCTTGTTGTCATCTGCAGCACCATTGCAGCACAGAGGTACGTCGATGGCATTCTAAGTGGCGTTTTATTGCCCATCATGGAAAACCTTCCTGTGCTTACGTTTTAGCAAGATAATACCCTCCAGCAAACGGCTGGAATATTTACTGCTCGTCTTTGTGCTTGCAAAACCCCTTTTTAGTCATCAAGGTCGCCCAATGTAATAATGGAAAGGGCCCTCCAACCATCTTGGGATTTTGAGGATCTGACGTATCGACTGGACAGAATTTGACAGGATATCCTTGAGGACGACAATCAATGTCAGCGCGAATTTACATCTGCAGTTCTGCGTCCCTTAGGGCTAATTCATTCGTGGTGCATCTCTTTCATCCTTTTTCTTTTCTTAAGAGTGTATTATTGCGTATGTTGTTCGTGTGCTGCATTTAATCTGCCTTAGAATATACTTTTCAATAACTAGTTGCTGTTTGATGATGAACTTGTAGCAGTAAACGAAACGTTTTGATAAAAATGAAGACAAGAATTGTAGTCGAACTTGTACAGAACGTAATATATATATATATATATATATATATATATATATATATATAGTCATTTAGCAATTTATTTCTAAGCAACGCACTTTCAACACAGAAAAACTGTACACAAGTCATAATCACCAAAAAATTACGAAATTATGTTTTTCATTTTTGAGCGACTATGATTGCTAATATAATTAATGCGTTATTCTTTATTATATTTTTTTTATTTTCCGATATAATCGCAATTATCTTTACACATGATTCTCAAGCACTTCAGTATATGTAAACTGAAGGCGGAGGGAGGGGGTGGGAGAAAGGAAAAGAATGGGATTACTGATGTCAGCTGTGTCAGGACATTATGCGGAATCAGCAGCGATGAGTGAAAATGTGTACTGGATTGGGATTCGAACCTGGGAACTAAGCTGGTGCGTTAACCGCTGCGCCATCCGTGATAGAGTGTTATCGCAACTGGGTGGACCCACATTCGCACCAAACGCCACCTGTCCGCATTCCCTGGCAATTTCCTCCATGCTCGCTAGTCTGAGATTCCCACAGGAGTTCCATTGCCCAGCTAGTCGAATCAGTAATATGAATGCGTGGTGTCTATTCTTTCAGACATGTCCAAAAGCACTTACCTGCCCAGTGGTATCAATTCATTCGGACATGTCCAAAAGAACTGATTCGCCCAGATGGACAATTGATCCACCTTCTTCAGTGTGGAGTAGCGAAAGTTTAATTATAAGCACCCTGTACATAACACAAGGTGCATTTGTGTTGGTATGTGTGTACGTCCGGCATATTCTCATAAACTGTTTGATTTCAACCACATTTGGTACTCATACAGAATGCTATTTGGGAATTAGCACTATTGGGTTTAGAACCTTCTAGCTCCCATATGAGTGGAGAAACGGCAAAGAAAAATTTCTACTCCTGACGCACATAGGCTGGCCTAGATGTCTGGAATGTTGTGAAGGTAGTATCAGCATGTGTCGCAGTAGCTGTAGATGTTGGTGAGCTTAGCTGATCAGAGAGGAAGGATAGAGATGTGAAAGAGGGGAGTATGAGATGGACAGGGAGAGGGAGAGGAGGAGAGGGAAAGAGTGGTTTAAGAATGGTATGGTCATATAGAGAAGGTGGATGATGCAGACAGAAGTAGGGGAGATGGACACAAAGAGGAAGAAGGACATAGACAGAGAGACAGTGGAGGAGGGGTAGATGGACAGAGGCAGGAAGGATGAGGAAGATGTGGACAAACATGTGTAACACGTATTAAATAAGCCAAAGATTCTCAATACTGTGGCAGCAATACATTCTAGTAATTGATACAGCGCATGGGTGTCCTCAGAGTTGGGAACACTTCAGACAGTTTTCAGCAGCGAAGTGCTGCTAACTAAAAAGACATTTCACATTATGTTATTCATTTAGAATTTCAAATTGGAATAATTAAACATTCCCCAACTCCTGCACAGAGAAACGGGGGGCGGCCTGGGACGGGAGGAATTTTACTCCTGTGAGATACTTTTGTAGATGGGTGTTCCCGTTCGGCTTTTGTTTCCTGCAGCTGTATCAGATGCCTTTTCTCAGATACCTCAATGAGCTCTTGCTTGGAGACAGGCCATTTCTTCCGTGCAATCGATGTACTTGTAGAATCTGAGGTCTAATGATAGATTCTATTTCGATGGGTTCTTAAATTCTTTTCCAGTCCCTCACCCTCTTATCCCTTTGTAATTTTTAGAAGCCGTATGACAACTGAAACGAAGAATTGTGTTCCAATCCCTCCATCATGATGAGTACAACAATACTACAGATAACTAATTTGTCGGTTAATGGTGCCCCTACTTTCTGCGTAATAACTCAAGGCACGTTGCCTATCTCTGCTAACCATCAGTTAAACTTCTAGGGACACATAAAATTCTAAGTGGATCATCTCTACGATTTTCAAGTCATCAATATATGCTGCAGACCAGCAGTGGGTAGCAGATGCACTGTAGAAAAGTAAAGTTCGATCACTGCGCTGAACTGTTTTCAGTACTGTTAAACTGAATTTACGCTGGATGTGAATGGTGGGGCCACTATGCAGCTGTCTGTCATTTTGCTGGATGTTTGAGGTTAAACCGCGTGTCACTGAAAATCAAACGGAACGGTTTCTGCCAACGATAACTGCCGATAGTATCTGCTCCAACAACACCAGTTCGTGGCACAATAAATGATATATCCAGGTTAATGTGTTGCGGATATCGCATACGGCCGTGTTGAATACGTGGCATTTATGTGGGTTTACATGGCTGAATTCAGCTTCTGCTGAAGTCCCTAGAAATACCTCATTTCCGCAGAGGTGTTAAATTAGAATAAATATTTTTGTAAACAATATATTTCAGCTATCAGTCGTCCTTTTGAAATTTTTTATTGGCAGATCTATATTTCAGCTAGAAACCAACCATTCTCAATGCACTATCATTTTTGATCAATGTGTGTAATGCCTGTTGGTCGCGCTTCATCCACAGTTCAATGAACTCACCAACAGGCATTACACACATTGATCAAAAATTATAGTGCATTGAGAATGGCTAGTTTCCAGCTGAAATATAGATCTGCCAATAAAAAAAATTCAAAAGGAAGACTGATAGCTAAAATCTATAATTTACAAGTCAACAGCCTTCTGAATGGAAGGTAACCTGATAAATGTTTTTATTTTATTCTGCATCGGTTTCAGCATTTGCGCGATTGTCAAGTGCACCTATAACAACGAACTCAAAGAAGACATAGCTAAAAATATGGCAGCTATTCAGGTACAATTTATGTAGTACTATACGGACTAGAACATCCGGCAGTGGGTGCGCTTCAAAAAGGGAATCGTGGATTATTTGTAAATAGGCGTTTTTATTTTTTTGTCCATATTTCATTTCTAAACCCCTACACCGTCGGGTTAATGTCTGTCAGCAGTAGCACGTGCATCCACATTTCAGCAAGCAGCGTTAAAATACATAAGGTTTAAAAGTTAAAATAGTGGCGAATTTCTTTTGACTTCTTGTC
Source organism: Schistocerca piceifrons (assembly GCF_021461385.2). Classification (NCBI taxonomy): domain Eukaryota; kingdom Metazoa; phylum Arthropoda; class Insecta; order Orthoptera; family Acrididae; genus Schistocerca; species Schistocerca piceifrons. The sequence goes on from NC_060144.1 coordinate 172,638,377, forward strand.
AAAACATGAAGGGCGACCTTTTTACTTCAGTGCGTTAATGAACTAACATATACCGCTGACGATGACGTTGTTGGTGGTGATGAAGGAAGAAAGGAAGATAGGAAGATTAATGTTTAACGCCCAGTTCATAGCGAGATCATCGATTAAGGAAGGGTGGAGAAGGAAACTGGACATGCCCTTTCAGAGGAATCATCCCAGAATTTGCATTAAGTGGTTTAGGAAACGCATGGAAGACCTAAATCAGCATGGCCGGACGCGGATTTGAGCCGTCGTCCTCCCGAATGGTAATCACTGCACTACTTCGCTTGGTGGTGATGATGAAAGTTGCGGGATAGTGATGGATTAAAAATGAGATCTGTTGATCGGAGAAAAAAGTGTAATAGACAATGAGTGCCATTGTGAAACAGTATTTTGGACAGGAAATGAGATTGAAATAACGCAAAGAAGACCCGATCCAAGCTGCTGGAAAGGTAAAGAAAAACTGGAGAAATTTCGAGCTCTGGCAAGGAGAGGAAAAGGAGTGTACTGTTAAAACTGGAAGCGTGGGTGGAGCTCACTGGCAGAAAGGGCGCCTGGACACTATTTCATACCGACAAGATGTTAAAAGTGTGTCAGAGTTAGGTAGGAAGGATACGAGGGTAGATGATTAGGGATGAAACGATTAGAGGGCTGATTTGAAGTTTGTGGTAATAAATCTAAGTATATTCAGTGTACGAAAAGGGGCGGTGGGGGGAGGGGGGGGGGGCATTTAATATATTCAAATGTGGAGGAACCCAGAGGGCAGACCAGTATTAACGGTCGGGTGGAGTGCATGGCGTTCATGGATTTAGAGGGACTGGAGGAACGATAGAGCCTTATAGCACACTTTCAATTGCGAGGAAAGACGCAGGATTCGATGCTACTTATGCTTATATGCGCTATTGGATCCAACAAGGCGAAAATTATTTATTGAATATGCTTCGTCTGGAGTTTGAAAACCATACCTGAATGTGATTCACGACCATATCCTTTTTCAAAGTAGACGAGCTGTTCGGAGGAGGACAAATTAGGATAGAGGCCACATTTTGAGAGGGAGAGATAGGTGTGACTTTAGATGTTTATGAATGCATTAGGAGAGGCTGGATTCAGACACATCGCGACATTGCTGAACAATGAAATGAGGCTGATGGAAGTGTAGGAGGATGTGACGCTATCAAACTCTAATTGGATTTAAGGACGAGTATAATATGAGAAGTTTTCCATAGTTGAGGATGGTATCTGTGTGAAGAATCAAGTTGTAGAAGCTGGCAGGCATTTCTAGGACGGAATGAAGGATTGTTTCAGGTAAATGCCGTGTGGCTAGGCCCTCCCCTCGGGTAGACCTTTCGCCTGGTGCAAGTGTTTCGAGTTGACACCACTTCGGACACTTACGTGTCGATGGGGATAAAATGATGATCATAAGGACAACACAACACCCAGTCCCTGAGCGGAGGAAATCTCCGACCCAGCCGGGAATCGAACCCGTGCCGTTAGATATGACAGTCCGTCGCGCTGACTACTCAGCGACCAGGGGCGGACATTGTTTCAGGTGATAACACGTAATGGGATGCCATCGTAGCTTCACGTCTGATGATGCAGCTAGACCTTAAGTACTGCTTTACGGATATTCCAGCGAATAGGGGACACACTACGTTTCGATTCGGTCCTTCCTAATCCCAACGATTCTCTGCAGAATCAAATAACAACGCACGGTAGATACGTCCCCCTTTGAAGGTACTCCAATTAAATATTGAGGGTATACGCTGATCTAAATGCGAGACCTCCCAACAGTGACCATCGTTTAGATGGCTTGCTGCTACAAGAAACGCATTGTTTGCATGAAAACCAACTTCACTTCAGGAGTAAATTACGAGTATTCAACCTAATTACGCTATACTACATGTATTCTAAATAACATCGACCAAGTAGAAATCTTGGACGCAATCTCTAATAATATCTTCATGACAAGGGTCAAAGTAGCAATCTTAGAAACAGTAAACGTTTATAAACTACCGTCTCAACCTAGGTGTAAAGAAGCCATCCAGAATGAGCGTCATCTGATAGTCATCAAAGGAGATTTCAGCAGCAGGAGTACTTACTTCCTGGGTCTCTGGAAACCCTAATGCAGACGGCTTTGGCGTGATAGACTGGTCTGAAGCACAAGATGTTTTCTTAATGCACGATACAAGACAGAGTGGCTCCTTTTAGACATGCTGATGGAAGTACGACACAAATCAAGACCTCTATTTTGTTTCAGTTCAGGAGGAAAGTATTTAAAAATTTTCCTAGACTTCATCACACACCAATTTTTGTCAATATTATTGTTGAAGCGCCCTTAATAAGATCTATATAACAAGATCGACATCCGTACCTCGCTGGAATTTGGAAAAGTACGATGGGAAGCTTTCAGTAATGAGTTAGATCACAATGTTCAGTGAATTCCACAATAGCTCGACAACTGTAAGTGATCTGTAGGATGAAAATGCAATGTAGTAAAGAAGTATATTCCCTGTATGTTTAGGAATGAATAAATACCTGGTTCAAATATAAGCTGTAATAAATTATACAAAAATTAACATTTGATTAAGAAAACCGAAATTACTGATAAACTGTTGTATCGTTAAAGTCTCAATGAGAGCAAGCATGAATTTCCAACAGTCAACTAGAAAAGGATTGTCACTTCTGGGAAAGGTGAAAGTAGCATTTTCCAATAAATTGATAAGAGCTCAGTAGTGTCTGCATTAGATATAGTCAATATCTGTCAATCGATCCAAGCAATCAGCTCATGTCAACCAATATTTAACTAAACAACTCAAGAGGGAGCTAAGAACTAGACTTTTGCTGGTTGAAACCACCTCGCAGTTCTCAGGTGAATTAATTGTTAATGATGGAGCCACACTCATGTGAACTTCCTGGAAGATATAACCGCCATTCGACTGTACAACAGCTTTTATTTTACAATCTAGATTTCGGCCTGAGGCCATTATCAAGTACTACCAACGCTACAGACTAAAGTACAATAAAAGTACAAATATTAGACAAAGCAGGGCAAACAATTAAATCAATGTATGTGTGGGACTTGTTCTCCTACCTACTTATTAGAAATCATTAGACTTGAATAGAATCCAAGTTATCGTCAAAACATGTATCTTTGGTCACATAAACCAGTTTTGTCAAAAGTATTGCAAATGCGAGAACATTTATGTAAATGCTAATTTATTGGCAAATAGCATGACTCACTTGATATGGTTGTAGAATAAAGCAGATGACCACATCAGAGGTTTCAGACTTTGCTGCACTGTGTCTAAGCAGCCACTGACATAAACATAAATGAGACGATCTTCAAAGATGTAATTTAAAATAACGGAGCAACTGGTGTTATGTACTGCGTTTTTGTATTTATAACGAAGAACTGTCCAGTACATTTCAAGTTTTTAATTCTTAGTACACCTACAACAGCTGTTAACCTTTATACAGTAAGAGGCTTACCGTTCCTTTTAAACACCTGTGTAAATAAAATTGCAGCATAGGTGTATATACAGGGTGAAGTGACATTCGCGCACTAGGGCTTTGCAGCGCTACTACTCACATGTCAACGATAAAAAAGTATCTCTCTCAAAATTTCGTCCGGAGAGTACATCCGGCAGAAAAAGGACGTTAAAGAGTGGCAATCAGGCAACACTGTAACCACATATATGGAAACTACCTTTGTCAGCAGACATTAGGTGTGCTGAACAATTGGTGCAGATGATGGAGATTTGGGTTAGCATGCAGGAGGTCGTCGGTTCGATCCTGGGTTGGGGTGCATCTTTTTATTCGTTAATTTCATTCTGACATTTCATACTGTAATATACCCCGTTTCGTATGTCACATGTATCCTAAATGTACAACATTTTGTAACTCTGAACATAACAAATACGTGGTTAGACAAATAAGAAATAGACAGTTGAAGCAAAGGACCTGTCATAGGACAGGACAACTACAAACATAATATCAATTTCGAGATGCTAAAGATGCATCTGTTACATGTCATGTGCATTAGCCCTCTGATAGATATTTTCTGCATGATTCTGTTTCGAACTACACTGTGCCCCTAACGGTAATAAACGTGATGTTTCCACAGTCCCAGAGATAGATTAATAATAATAATAATAATAATGCATTGAAATACATACTAAACAGTGTTGACGGGCATGGGACCATGGTGATGACACATATAAATAGTAACTGAGTTTGTACATTATTCGCAAAGCACATTTGTAGTCCCATTGATAACGTAACGCCCTAACGAAATGTATGAACCTGAACGAGGCAAGAATAATAGTTGCTAGTAATCTTTAGGATCATTAGAGGAGGATACAAAGAAAACAGGTTTTGCATCTAGTGGATGAGGTAATTGTGAACTCCCATGACATGAAAAGGGCTTCTTTCGAAGCTGACCAATCTTCCATTTCTACGATTGTAGTATGTAAGTTTGAAACCTTCCCGTCTCCTCTATATCTCTTTTGTTACGCAACCTTCCCTTTTACAATTACCTATGAAACCTTCCTTTAAGATGTCTACCTCTTGCTTGATAATAACAAGTGAAATCTTCCCTTTCAAATTAATTCTCTTTCTCAATCTTCACAAACAAATTTAAATGCTGCTTATTAAAAGCTATTTTCTGATTATATCGACGAAACATAGAATGTGTCGTCGTCGTGGCCCTCAGTCGTTACATGCAATAACGCAAAACTGTTCCTTACCTTTTTTTACTGTTACTGGATCGCCATCTGAGTGCTACATCGAACTGCGACATGAATATACTTACTCTGCTTTACTATACTCTATTAGCTGCTGGTGGGCTGTCATAATAAGTGGCTGTATTTATTACCAACTAGCAAAGCTGACGTTATTCTTTAATAGCAAAGCTTACATTATTCTTTAATTAATTGACTGACGTTACGTAATTCATAGTTAAACTTTTTCTTGACAACAATAAAATTTTGCGAAGTTTTACGTTGATGGTTTTTGAGATGGATATTAATCAGCAATGCAATATTGCTGGCTAAAATTAATTATATTCTGAGTGAAATGATTTTACAAACGTTTAACTGGAATTTACTTTTTATAATAATCTTACAACTAGGAATGCGCAAACACACCTTCAGTAATCTTGAGAATCTCCAAAAAAATAATTCAATAATATTAGTTCCTCTTATGATAATAGTTAGCTGATGTCTCTGTACATCCGTTTATAATCTCTTGTAAATCATAGCTGGTGGCTGGCAGGCACACAGCTCCTCTCAACCTCTCGCTTCAGACCTGCTATCGACTCGCTTCACTTCTCGCTTACTACTGACTTCCTACGAACGGTTAAGTGCGGTCTCTGCTGCCAACAATGCTTTCTGGTGCAGACAATCCCTGCTACCATTACAAAATGTATCAATCAGCGGCCTTTCCCGCTCTTTTCTTAAAATGTATCCATACGCGGTCCCTCCCGCCCTTTTTTAAAAATTATATCAATGTGCGGTCTTTCCTGCCAACAACACTTTGGTGCAGACATTCCCTGCTACCACAATTATTTACAAAAGGGCGAATATTAATTATTCCTATTTAATTCTATTAATAAAATATAAACATCTTTCATAAATTGTGGTTTGACAATAGACATATACATGTCTTACATAACCCTCCACTGGGATTCCTTAAAACTTTCCTACGTCGTTAAGTCATTTGGACTTGACATAAGGAGGAAATTTGATTATAGAAATATGTGTAGTATGTGAGTTTGTTTCAACAATGCACATACATATACTGTCATAAGAATTTGTTTTCCAAAGTCTAACAAAGAGAATATTCAGAAGAGTATACATCAAAATATACAAATAATATGTCAGTAAGTTGGCAGTGTACGTTGGGTAGTTAAAGTTATTTATATCTCTAATAGTAATGGATGGCAAAAAATTAGAACATAGTTTATGTTTCATTGTAATTTTTTTTCTCTGGAAAAATTGGTATCTATTAGTACCGTATTCAAGGAAGGGAATAAAAGGTATTGATAGCATGGTCAAAGCACTGGCAACTGTCTGTGAATGCACTCAAAAGTTCGTTTCTTTCCCTCGCATAGCACAACACCAAGTTTCGCCGTGTGATTCCGTCGTCTCTTTGATCCATAGTTTTAGTGTAACCAAACTCTAAGTTAACCGTCGAATTGCCTGAGTTGCCGCAGCTACATCAGGTACAAGTTCCAACTCCAATTGTCCATTAGTGGTGATGCTGTGCATCTTGGTATGCAAGCACCTATTGATGTACATCATGACTGTGGTGCGCATCTTGGTATGCCGACACCTCATAGAAAACATCATAGAATGAGGTGACATGGTTCACTATTCAATTTGTTTGTGCTCCATAACCATGGGGATGCATAGGAATTAAGGTACAGGTATAATCATTTTGTCCAAAGGTTCACGGATATGGTTGATACAGTTATTACCAAATTTTACATCATCTCTTTCCTCTGTGCTCATAAAAACTATCTTTACCTTATTCTTATTTTACATTTAAAAAGACAAAATATGTCACCTTGTGTGACTGTAGAAAAAGTGTATAGTTTTAAACAATTTCATTAAAAACCCATTTTCCATCTGTAGTGAATTCAGCCTACAGTACATATGACGTTACGTGACAGTAACATAGACAAATATTCCTGTAAGTGGAATTTTGAAGTGCATTTAGGCATCAACATTTTAAATAAAATAAACAGGTACCTTTATACAAACTGTCACTTTCTGTGACTTTAGCAGATACATTCCCTCTAAATAAATCATAATCTGGTGCTCATATAAATAATTACATAAAGACACTATTATATTACTTCCCAGGTTATGAATTCATAGCTTTTGAAATATGAAAGTACATTTTGACAAAACTATGTCACTTTCTGTGACTTCAGTATGTTCGGTAATGTGGTCGTCAGTTACGAGTCATATTGTCAGTCGACTATAAATTATGTTTGAGTTGTGTAGCACACATCGTCATTGTTATTTAAGAGAAAACATTTGTATTTTACACAGAGTGCGAATCGGTATGCTTACGTTTGGAGTGATCTGTTTTTCCTATGTACGTATCTGATGTAGAAGATATCATGTTCAATGCAGAAAATTTTTTTTACAGTAGCGAAGTACATATAGTAAGCAGTTTAATGTGGTTTCTCCATCCGTAGTGCTGCAATGCGTTGTGTCACCTGTTATCAAAATAAACCACTGCTAAATTATATTCCTTACATACTAACATCTTCATTCTCCTCTCTCTTTTGTACCTCGTGTCATCTCTATTCATAGCCTATAATAAAATATTCCCAACTAATAACTGTCAGCGCATGGCATGACTTCAATATCTCTCTGCATCTGGAAAATTGCGTCAGCTCTCGACATGACCTGTAAAGCATTTATCCATATTTCTTCATATTCAATACTTATATTATAATTAAAACTACATTTATTTCGGTGAACTATGACAACAATGCTCCATGCACGGGTTAAAGAATACGTCTAATTGCTACTACTGTATGAAAATCATTTTTACGTGTTATACATTTACATTGAAAGTAATTCTGTTAATCGCTTCACTTACCTTACATAATGTGAAATAAATGTCCTGCAAGAACGCTTCTAAGACTGCTATTAATGTTCAGCGTATTTATCTACAGTCGAGTCGAAGTGACCTGTTGTACACGTAAATTACCCATTAGTAGCTCACTGTGTACGGGCTTGCTGGAATGTGTCAAAAAGCTCATTGCTATACTCTGTCTATATGTAGCCCTGCAAGAAGGTTTTTCTATTTTAAGAATTTCTTTACGTTTGACATAATATGATAGTTTCCTCTCGATTTTTTTGTTCTGAGTGTCTCAATGTGTACTACATTAGCGTGCGGAATATTTCGAATTCTGTACGGTCCTGCATATAGAAGTTCAATTTTTTTTGCATCGGTTCTTCCCTTTATGTGACAGATAATAGGTACGGACTAGTACCTTATCGCCAATCTCGTACTTGTGTAATCTACTTACATGCTTCTGCTGTCTCTTCCGACGATCTGCAGCTCGTTTAATGTTCGCTAGTGCCATGTCTATTATCTCACAATGTAGAAGTCTACGCTTCTTTGGAAAAGTAATCATTTCATTAAGTTTATTCGGTGGGTCTTTACTCGTCAGTTGGTGAGAGCATCGTTGACTCATTAGGTATTGCATTTATTACTTCCTGAAACTGTGAATTGTATTCGTCCCATGTTGTATGCTTTCTGTGGCAGTAATTCTACATAGTTTCCCGATCTCTTTCATTATTTTTTCTGGCGGGTTAGAAGAACTGTGATATCTTGATATGTAAATTGGTTTTATGTTCTTACTCTCTAACATTTGTTTCCATATGTATGACCTAAACTGCGGTCCGTTATCTGAACTAACCTTTTGTACATGTCCTACTATTGATAGAAAATGTGTTACAAATGCTCTTGATACTGATCTAGCTGTTGCTTTCCTTAGTGGAGAAAATGTTAAAATTTGGATGTCAGTTCTATGGCTACTAGAATATAACTATAACCTTTACTTGTTCTGGGGATTTGACCGAAAAGAACTTAACCGGTATGATGGGACACAGTGGTGCAATATGTGATACTGTTGATCATTTAGCTTTCTGACATATCTTGCAGGATGCTGTAACTTTGCGAATGTATTTTTCCATGTTGTTGAAGTGAAAATTTTTGCGAAGAATTAGAAAGTATTTCCTAGCTCCGTAATGTGCGTATACGACATCAGTTTGTTTTTGATCCCTTCTGGAATGCAGAAAAGCCAGTTGTTGCCGTCTGGGTATGAGGGAATAAACAGAATAGTTTGACGTATAATGGGGGTTACAATCTTTTTAGTGTTTCATCTTTCTGCTGTTCTCTCTCTATGTCCTGTAGTGTTGATGATACAAAGTTTTCGAAAGCTACTTGTTTGATATACATAATACTATGGTTGTTGTGGCAGAAGGTATTTTCTTTCTCTAGTCGTTCTTGGTGTATAGATCTCGATAGTGCGTCGGCGACAATATTCTGCGTGCCTGGAATGTGTACAATAGTAAAGTCAAACTATTGTAGATATAATTTCCAACGCCTTAATCTATCATGCGTAAGTTTTGCTGATAATAAAAACTGTATTGCTCGGTGATCGATATATTGTGTGTCTTCCACACAGATAATGACGTAATCTCTTAAGTGCCCATACTACGCATAGCGTCTCTAATTCTGTTACAGAATAATTGCGCTCTGCTGGAGAAAGTATCCTGCTTGCAAAACGCAATGTGTTTAACGATTGTCTTACCTTCCTCCTCGACTTCCTGAAAAATATTTACTTCTAGTGCTGTAGTTGAACCATCTGTTGCAATAGAAAAGTTTTGTGTTGGGTCAGAATGTGATAACAAAGGTGCCCTTAGTAACGCTTCTCGAATTCAGCTTCAACGTCTTAATTCCATCACAAAATTGTGTTTTTACTTGTGAGCTGGTATAGCAAGGGTGTGTCTAATGCTTCATAATGAATGAATTTTCTAAAATAATTGATAAGGCATAAAAAGCTCCGTAGTTCCTTCTTATTTGTTGGCACGTCGATATCTTTCAATGCTTGCAATTTGTTGGAGTCTGGTGCAATACCTGTTTGTGGAATAATATGACCTAGAAATTTTATTAACGCTGTTCCAAATTCAGATTTACGGAGGTTTATAGTTACACCGTTCTGCTTGAATGTATTCAGTAATTGTTGAAGAGTGTGGTTGTGCTGTTCCCAGTTTTCTGCTGCGATTAGAATGTGATCTACATACGTAGTAATTTTGCTTTTAAGTTCCTGTGGGAGAATTGTATTCATGCCTCGTATAAAGGCTCCAGACGAAATAGTTAATCCAAACGGAAGTTTACAAAATTGGTAACATTCACCAACGCAAAGGAATGCCGTATACTTTCGGCAATTTGGATGCAACTGGACCTGCCAAAATCCTGATTTGAGATCGAAGGTGGTATATATAGAGGTGCCATGAAACTTTTGTAGTAACTCGTCTAACGTCTGTGGTCGGTCAGTTTCTGTAATGATTATTTTATTAACCTGACGTGAATCTAAAAGTAAACGGAGCGATCCATCCTTCTTTTCAACGATGTTTAACGGATTTATATATTGGCTTGCTGCTGGTTCAATTATACCCTGATCAATCATTGCTCGTAACTCTTTCTTAACTGCTTCTGTGTGTATATGCGGGATTGGATAGTGTTTTGCTTTGAAAGTCTCGTGTGGTTTCACGTGAAATTCGTACATAAATCCTGTCATCGTTCCTGGAACATTGGTAAAAGCTGTTTTACGTTGCACAAGAATATTTTCTAATTCTGTGCGTTCTGTGTCGTCTTTTGCTATACTGTCTCCAACCTTGCGTGTAATTGTCTCTAATACATTGTACTCCTGTTCCTCTGCCATGTCGTTATTATGTGTATTCGTGTATAGTGTGAGACAACAATCGTTATCTTTAGAATCTGCAATAATCTCGATCCTGTGCATATTTTGTTCTCCTGAGGATACTGTGTTTTGAAATCTCACTATCACGTCACTGTCTTCCTTGTGTAATGTTGGGTATGACGATTTAAAGTCAATCTTTGTGTCATACTGTACGAGAAAATTCATTGCCAATATTATATCAGTTGTTAAATGTGGAACTACCCAACAATTGCTGTGGAAAGTTTGCCCCTGCAAAAAAAAAACGTTAATTGTGTCTGTCTTTTGACTTCAATGCTTTTTCCTGGAAATGCTCCCTTAACTTTAGTTTTGTTTAACGGCAATACTGGGTAATCATTATTGCTATTGCATCTGTTAAATGTGTGTTCGTTAATTACACACATTGGTGAGCCTGAGTCAATTATTGCTAAAGTATTTTGTAACTTTAAATTTATCTAGATTATTGGGTGGCATATAGTTTTCTGCATGATCGTTTTTTGGTGTAACAATGTGTCTCGCACGTCATCAAATGTAGTGGCATTCTTTATCGTTTTCTTTTCTCTGTCCTTATCCATAGTGTCGTCATTTAGAGATTCATCACAGGGTATCTCTAGTCATAAATGTTCTGACATTTCATTTTCTGTTGGGGAGTGTTGTGTGTTTTCTATGAGCTGTAGTGTTCTACCGTTTTGTTTATTAGCGGTAATTGGGGGATGAAATCTTGTGTCTGGTACATTCAAATGATGACTTGGTTGTTGTTTACTGTTTGAATTTCAATGAAAATTATCATTGTCGAATGTCCTTTGCGGTCGGTGTTCGTTTTCTCTCCTTCTGTCGTTGTAACTGTGGTTATACGGCGAGGCACGCGTGTTTCTCTGAAAAGACTGTCTTTGTTCGTTTTGTGTATTTTGCGGCTGATCTGTGTAAGTCCTTGCACCTGTCCCATTTTCTGGGCGATGAGTCATGTGGAAGTTTGACCGGTTTGGCATTTCCTGTCGTATATGTGTCGTGTTATTTGGATGGCTTTGTTGCTGTCTTGAACTGTAATGTACATAGTTGTTATACTGCCGTTCATTAAATTCCTGTGCGTATTCTCGATTAAAATTTTCATTTTCGTTGCGAAAGCGTTTATTAAGACTGTTATTGCCAAATTGTGCTTGCTCAAAATTGGCATTGTTTGTCTGGTTTGCATTGTGTCATGAAAAGTTCTTATTAACAAACGCATAATCTGGTGTACCTCTAGCAATCGCACGATCTCGCTAAATGCATACACACTGTCCTTTTGCTGGCCTGTTAAGAATGATACTTTTAATGCTCTGGGGAGTTTTTAAATACACAGCTGTATTAATGTGGATTGACTGTATGGCTCATTGAGGTATTGGTTTTGTTCAACCATATACTCGAAAAATTGTATGATTGTTGGGAAAATAGAATTCTCGAAATTTGGCAGACTAATTAGCCGATCTTTAATGCTAATCTGTGTGGTATCTTACCAATATGCTGCTAGAAATGCTTCCTGGAATGCTTCTACTAAAAACATTGTCTAGCAATTGGTCGTATTCTTCTCGCTGGTTCCCCTTGAAGAAAAGTAATAATAAATTCTAGCTTATGTTGAACTGGCCATGACGCTGGGAGTGCCGCATTGAATTGTTCGATCCAGTCCAGTGTATGTATTTGCATCCTGTCGTTTTTAAATGTTTTAAACTTTCCTACTCAAGGGAAATGCTTGTGGTCGAAACAGTCATGTCTTTGTGTGTAATTATTTTCGTAATGTTGTGCATATCAATTTATGTGTCTTCCTGCCTGATTAAGATCTCTTGCTCTCTGAAATCTAGCGAAATTATGTGTATTGCGCATCTGAGGCATGTCGTAATTGTGTTTGTTCTATTGGAATTGATTGTTTGCAGTTGTTTCTTGTGTGGCAGCTATCCTTTGCTGTAAAGAATTGATTTTCGGATGTAACAAATTATTATGTGATTCTAGGTCTGCAATTGTTTGTTGCACATTTGAAATTTGCGTATCTTTACTATTAGAAATCTGTTGAACTGAGACTTGTGTAGTGTCATCTGATTTACAGTCATTGTAAGTATCTAACAGGTATATTCTTGTAGTGAGTTCGTTGATCTTTTCTGTCAATTCGTTTCGTAATTTACGATTACTTTTGGTTACTTTCTTAAAATCTGCTTTCAAATTTTCTGAGTCTTGATTGATTTCTATGTGTTCTATTTCGTCAGTTAGTGCCAGAACTTCTTCTGTTAATTTATCCCTAGTATTCTGGATTTCAGTGTTTGTAGAAATTTTCTCCTCAGTTGTGTGTGATAGGATTTCCGTGAGCCTCTCTTGTATTTGAATATTTGTCTCCCTAACCGTTTCGATTTCTTCCGAAATCGAGTGCATGTGATTGTCCAAGTAAGTTTTACCCTGAGCAAACACTTTCTTTTTGTCGTCCTGTCGCTGTTTAGTAATTGTTTGTGATAGTTCTTTTCGTTCTTTATCCTGCGATCGCACCAGTTTGCGGTGACGTGTCAAACAGTTTTCTGTGTGATTTTTAAAACGTTCATCAATGTGAGCGTTTTGTTTAGAAAAGTTCTCTGTCATTGTTTCTCGTATGCTAACCGTGAACGATTCTTGTTTTTCTGTTATTTCTTGAGTCTTGGGGTGTAATTCTTGGTTTGATTGTGAACTTTATCAGCGAATGCTTGAATTTCTACTTTGATTTCGTGTCTTATATTTTGGCACATTTTGTCTAATTTCTGATCTGTGTGTGCGCGTTCTGCCTCGATTTCGTTTTTTAGGTCTGCTGATTCTTGTGCCCTTCTGTTAAAGTTTTGATTCATGTCTTGCCTCATTAGTAGCAAAAATTCCATTATTGGAATTTACTTCTGTGTGTATTTGTATTCGTTGTTAAAGGTTGTACACCTGTTTTCATTTTAACATCCTCAGATGATTGTATTCGTGTCACCTCTTCCGTTGTTTCGGAATTTCCGTCAATAAAACTATGGTATCTGCTACGCAGATTGTGTAGCTGTGTACCGTTTGAATCTGTTTCGGCACGTAATGGAGGTACACTGTTTGACTACATTATAGTGGTTTCGTTACTGAAACTATTATGTCTGCTACGCGTAATTTGTGGCTGTATAACGTCTGTTGTATTTAAAAACAAATTATTTTGCACTAATGTCTCATTATCAGTTGGCATTTCTGAAGTTGACTGTTCCTCAAAAGATTCCATATTATTACTATTCTCGAATTTCTGTTCTCCTAACGTTTCACTATCGGGTTTTCCAAACGTATTATTTCTGTCTATTCCTGAAAAGAATTTCTCGTCAGTATTTTCTACGCTTTTATCGCTTTGAGAACGAGTAATTATTCTGCGGGACATTGTCTATACTTAACACACGGAACAAAATATATCACTATTCAAAGCGGATTCAACACTGAACAAACACTTTTCAGCGCTGAATCAATAGAGCAAACAGAATTGCCGATGGGCTGTGAATTAAAGGTATACAGTTTAGTATAAGCGTTGCGCCACTTAACACTAGCTTATTCATACAATTATTAGAGTCAGTATACTCATTTTCACAGTAGATTCACTAAAGAGTCTGACTTATTGGATGTCGCCAAGTGAAACCTTCCCGTCTCCTCTATATCTCTTTTGTGTGTTACGCAACCTTCCCTTCTACGATAACCTATGAAACTTTCCCTTAGGATTTCTACCTCTTGCTTAATAATAATGAAATCTTCCCTTTGAAATTAAGTGCTGCTTATTAAAAGTGATTTTCTGATTATTTCGACGAAACATAGAATGTGTCGTCGTCGTGGCCCTCAGTCGTTACCTGCAGTAACCCAAAACTGTTCCTTACCTTTTTTACTGTTACTGGATCGCCATCTGACCGCTACATCGAACTGCGACATGAATATACTTACTCTGTTTTGCTATACTTTATTAGCTGCTGGTGGGCTGTCACAATAAGTGGCTGTATTTATTACCAAAGCTGACGTTATTCTTTAATAGCAAAGCTTACATTATTCTTTAATTAATTTGACTGACGGTACGTATTCGTAGTTAAACTTTTTCTTGACAACAATAAAATTTTGCAAAGTTTTTCTTTGATGGTTTTTGGGATGGATTATAATCAGTAATGCAATATTGCTGGCAAAAATTAATTATATTCTGGATGAAATGATTTTACAAACGTTTAAATGGGACTTACTTTTTACAATAATCTTACAACTAGCATTGCGCAAACATACCTTCAGTAGCACTGAGTTTCTCAAAAAAAATAATTCAATAACATTAGTTCCTCTTATGATAATAGTTAGTTGCTGTCTCTGTACATCCGTTTATAATCTCTTGTAAATCACAGCTGTTGGCTGTTAGGCACACCGCTCCTCTCACTCTCTCGCTTCAGGCCTGCTACCGACTCGCTTCACTTCTCGCTTACTACTGACTTCCTACGAACGCTTAAATGCGGTCTCTGCTGCCAACAATGCTTTCTGGTGCAGACAACGCCTGCTACCATTACAAAATGTATCAATGCGCGGTCTTTCCCGCTCTTTTCTTAAAATGTATCCATACGCGGTCTCTCCCGCCCTTTTTTAAAAAAATATGTCAATGTGCGGTCTTTCTTGCCAACAATAGTTTGGTGCAGACATTCCCTGCTACCACAACTATTTCCAACATGATAAATACACTCATGGAAATTGAAATAAGAACACCGTGAATTCATTGTCCCAGGAAGGGGAAACTTTATTGACACATTCCTGGGGTCAGATACATCACATGATCACACTGACAGAACCACAGGCACATAGACACAGGCAACAGAGCATGCACCATGTCGGCACTAGTACAGTGTATATCCACCTTTCGCAGCAATGCAGGCTGCTATTCTCCCATGGAGACGATCGTAGAGATGCTGGATGTAGTCCTGTGGAACGGCTTGCCATGCCATTTCCACCTGGCGCCTCAGTTGGACCTGCGTTCGTGCTGGACGTGCAGACCGCGTGAGACGACGCTTCATCCAGTCCCAAACATGCTCAATGGGGGACAGATCCGGAGATCTTGCTGGCTAGGGTAGTTGACTTACACCTTCTAGAGCACGTTGGGTGGCACGGGATACATGCGGACGTGCATTGTCCTGTTGGAACAGCAAGTTCCCTTGCCGGTCTAGGAATGGTAGAACGATGGGTTCGATGACGGTTTGGATGTACCGTGCACTATTCAGTGTCCCCTCGACGATCACCAGTAGTGTACGGCCAGTGTAGGAGATCGCTCCCCACACCATGATGCCGGGTGTTGGCCCTGTGTGCCTCGGTCGTATGCAGTCCTGATTGTGGCGCTCACCTGCACGGCGCCAAACACGCATACGACCATCATTGGCACCAAGGCAGAAGCGACTCTCATCGCTGAAGACGACACGTCTCCATTCGTCCCTCCATTCACGCCTGTCGCGGCACCACTGGAAGCGGGCTGCACGATGCTGGGGCGTGAGCGGAAGACGGCCTAACGGTGTGCGGGACCGTAGCCCAGCTTCATGGAGACGGTTGCGAATGGTCCTCGCCGATACCCCAGGAGCAACAGTGTCCCTAATTTGCTGGGAAGTGGCGGTGCGGTCCCCTACGGCACTGCGTAGGATCCTACGGTCCTGGCATGCATCCGTGCGTCGCTGCGGTCCGGTCCCAGGTCGACGGGCACGTGCACCTTCCGTCGACCACTGGCGACAACATCGATGTACTGTGGAGACCTCACGCCCCACGTGTTGAGCAATTCGGCGGTACGTCCACCCGGCCTCCCGCATGCCCACTATACGCCCTCGCTCAAAGTCCGTCAACTGCACATACGGTTCACGTCCACGCTGTCGCGGCATGCTACCAGTGTTAAAGACTGCGATGGAGCTCCGTATGCCACGGCAAACTGGCTGACACTGACGGCGGCGGTGCACAAATGCTGCGCAGCTAGCGCCATTCGACGGCCAACACCGCGGTTCCTGGTGTGTCCGCTGTGCCGTGCGTGTGATCATTGCTTGTACAGCCCTCTCGCAGTGTACGGAGCAAGTATGGTGGGTCTGACACACCGGTGTCAATGTGTTCTTTTTTCCATTTCCAGGAGTGTATTAATTATTCCTACTTAATCCTATTAATAAAATATAAACATCTTTCATAAATTGTGATTTGACAATAGACAGTAGAAATATACACGTATTACAAGTTCAAGTGTTTTCTAGAGGACTCGCTGCAATCACTGTTATGATGCCAGGTACCGTACCACCTGCACTACATTTATCAAATAAAAAACATAGGCTTCAACCCACGCTCGAACCATCGACCTGTTGAATGCTACCCCAAAACTCTATCGACTGCACTAGCTGTATATCACAGCAGTAGTGTGCTGACAGAGGTAGTTACAATACATGCAGTTACAGTGTTGCCAGATTGCCAGTCTTTAATGTCCTTTTTCTGCCGAATGTACTCGCCGGGAGAAAATTTTTGACAGATACATTTTTTTTTATCGCTGGCATGTGAAGAGTTGCCCTGCGAAGCCCGAGTGCGCGAATTTCGCTTCAGCCTATATGTAGGTGACACTGTACACACTGTGAACATTGTTTGTCCCTCATTCTCTCCCCGCCCCCCCCCCCCCCTCACTTCGTCTACTTAATCTCACTACCCAATCTTTCCTCCCCTCCCACCACACCTTATCTATTTAATACATTTCCATTCCTGTTAATGCTAATGTTCACCATTTCCTGATTCACTATGCACCAACCCTCCTCCTCACCTGTACCCCACTTTTCCCCCCATTTTGTACGACTGTACACTTGGTCTTTTGTAACAATCATTGATGCTTTTATGTAAAGGGTTTTAAATTTCAACGATTTTTGTTACCATTTATTTTACATATGTAACTGACGAATTTTTAAACATGGTTGTAATTGTGATGATTGAGACTTTCCCGCCTTAGTAACTACTTCATTGGTTCCCTGGCGTCGCGTCGGATAATGATGCGGAAGCTGCATAATATTTCAACGGAACAGCTGCTCGTCATCTTCAGGTGCTTATGACGTGTTGAAGCAGTGGTTCGCCAGTGTATACGCTGACTCGCTGGAAACGCGCTGGCGCCAAGAGTTGATGCTATAACGTCATTCTAGAAGAATCTCAGAGCACAGTGATATCCAGTGCCCCCTGACGGAGAAACGGGCCACGGTCTCTGCATTCGCGACCTTTTATTTGCACATTAAATTTTGAAACAGGTTAAAAAAGGAAAACCACAAAGACTCTGTTGCCATTTTAGAGTAGGGGAGAGTGTTATATTGTGGCACACTTTTCAGACAATAGCTTCTACCCAGCTCTCTAACAGTGCAAGCCGTCGCTTGCTTTAATCATAAATATATGTCTAAGTGAAACTAAATTTGCTATATTTACATTAAGAAAAGTATTATCTTCTCAATAACCTTCAAATCCAAAGCTACATCTGAAGCGTGCGTAGCTCGTGTTCCCGCCAGCATGTATTTTACACCCCGTTTTTCACGTACTTCCACCTCACTACGTTAATTTAATTTACTGCTGTCACTGAGTTGCTGCTTTGCCTGACCGTGAGCGGCGATAGCAGCGCATATCGATATATCCCCTCTCGTAGTATCTTTGCTCAACTGCTTTTACTTCCCGGTCGTTGTCTGTCGTAAGCCAGTTCGGTTCGCGAGTTCGGGCTGCCAGTCAGTTGGAACGCGTTTGGAGTACAGTCCGGAGCTGCCAGTCGGGGAGTTGTAATGCGGCCCTAGTGCCCGGTTTGGAGCTGTGAGGTCTGTGTCGACATGCCTTACCCGACCATTGCCGCCACGCATCACTTGAGTCGGGCCACGGTTTTGGTGGATCGTCGGTCGGTCGTCCTATCGGACGACGCGTTTTGGCTCGCCGTTCGTTCATGAGTAGGTTGTGTGTGTTGTGGATCGACTCCCGATTTGTCTTCATGCGTGCTTAATTACTGTTGGGTATCTTTCAGGTCTTCATGCAAGTGTTCGTCAGGTTGTGTGTGTAGTTGCTGTTATTTTTACTGACGACTATTTCAGATGTTGTCGGCATTCTGAGAGGAGTCGGTCGATTGCTGCGGACCAGGGAAGATATCTCCGCGCGGTGCAGTCGGCTGCGTCCACTGGCGGTCCTTGCGCAGTGTCGGAGCGTGTGTGGAGCTGTCCGATCGCTACGAGCTTCGTGGTTCACCGATCCAGGACGTCTAAGTTGAGTAGTGGTTTCAACTACCCAAGCCACATGCATCCATGTTGTGTGGCTCGTTTTGGTGGTTCGCTGTTGGGGAGGTTTTCCTGTGAGCAACACCGAGTGTTTCTATTGCTGAAATTTAGCCACCATGCGGTCCAATTAACTATATTGGTTGACTACAATTAGAGTGCACCAGCGGAATTTTCTGCCTTGTGGCCGTTAGTGTTCCAGTTACCTGCCCTGCCCAGTAACGTAATTTCACGCAGCGTCCTTTCTTCACCTGTTGTCGCTGTCCAACGTCGTGTGTAGTTTTGACAGCTAATACATATTTCATTCTGGATAATCACGTTCGTAACCTTTTGCGTTTGAGTTCTCATGTGCTGGTTGGTGGCAAGCAAGTCGTTGTGTCGGTCGGTCCGTGGCTGTCCCCTGGTTGGGTTCCGAAGGATCAAGTGTAGTTGGGCTCACCACGTGTCTCACCAAAGTGAGGCCGACCTCCCTGGAGGCTTCTGAGTGCCGTTTACTTTATTGTCCGTCTCACCGGTGTTTAATTGTCTGTTTATAATCTATCATAGCTAATGATTTAAAAATTCTTGTTTTTACTGGACTTAATGTATTTTCGAATTTTGAAAAATCAGTTGTGGGCCTTAAGCCGCTTAAAACCTTATTCTTGAATTTACCCTTGAAGCAGAAACATTGCGGCCTTCTGCCTTAAAAGATTACTGTAATATATTTTAAAATTTTCAAATTTAGTTGTGGCCCTCAGCCGCTTGTATTGCACCTTGCATGTGTTTGTTATGTTTGTTCTATCTACCTTTGCCTTGAATCTTTCCAGCCTAAATGTGATACCATATATATTTTAATTATTTTATTTGCTATTTTAACTGAATTTTTTTGGTGACTTTTAAGATTTCTCGTTTGGAGGCCTTCAGCCGTGAAATAATTGCCTTTTTGAAACTCGCAGTTCTAAAGGTTTGGCTATGTGCCGTTTTGGTTTAAAGGTGTTATTAAATTACAATAAATTACAATTTTGAGTGAACCTGACCGACACCTTATTTGGCCCTTTCCAGAATCCGTATCACCAGTTCTGCCCTGCAGCTTAGCGAGCGTCTCAACACACTTAAATTTTATATATAAAATTAGTGAATTTAATCATGCCACTTTTGTTACCTATGCCTGCAGTAACTTTCAGAACACAAATTAATTAATTTAATGAGATTGAACCTTGAGTTACTGGTGTTCCCATGCACCATCACAATAAAATAAAAGCAGCGAATAATTGAGGGAGTATGAATGAGAACAGTGAGGTATTTAAGTTTACAAAAATAATTAGAAATATTATTAATCCTTAATAACGACAACGAGCTGATAAATCTTACACAAAAAAGGACAAACACAAATCAGAAAAGGGATAGTGTTTGATTGGCAAAACTTTCATTGGGGTTGGAGTTATACAGATTCTCCCACGAATTAGTCCCTTTTACAGCGCAATCTAACTTTGTTTACATGAATCCACTGTGATTCCAAACTCTATTCAAATGGAATGGCAGCCAAGTATAACACAAAGTATTCACCAGAGAACAGGGTGCTGTGAACCTCATTTAACAACCCTTCGCTGACGCAGCAGTGCTTCACCCGTTCCCCTTGATTCCGGTGGTGGCAGAAAACAGCGCGCGAGGAGCGGCGCGATGCGGCAGCTGTAATGTTCTGACGGGTCCACGAGGATTTGCAAATTACGCAGACTGATGTTCTGATTATTGGAACGCAGGAAACATCCCTGAGAGAGCCGTGAAATCCCGGCAGATTTCAGTGCTAGTTGCACCCGTTTGCTGGTCTGGGCAAACCAATTTGATTCACAGGCACGACGGCGCGTGCTGGAATTGTCAAATGTCAGACAGCCGACTCAGGGCGAAAGAGTTCACCCTTGTGACACACGATATCTCCGAGACGATGTGCAGTTCCACTGTTGGTAAAACTGGAAACTGCCACTGGCTCTCAGCCCACCATAAAATACAGACTACAAGTCTCACCCACTAGCGAAAGACATTAAGTTCTCAATCAGGGGAGGAACAGAATACAAAGAAGGCAAGGAATCACCATCACTTACCACCAAGCCTCCGTATGGGAGCGGAATTAGCAAAAACGAAACGGCCCCCATGTTGTATAGACCAATCGAACCATCCTCTACTTATTGATTCTCCCCTCTTGACTGTTCTGTTGGTTCAAAAATGGTTCAAATGGCACTGAGAACTATGGGATTTCGCTGGTTCTCTTTTTGCTTTGTTTTATTATTACTCGCGTAACAATTAATATATGAGATAAAATATGTTGCTACGAAAAGAGCCCCGAAAATGCTGTGCTGTGACTTTCTTTGGATCATTAATTTTCAACAAAACAAAATATATTATGTTCTTATTGTTCTGGATCTGGCTTTCTATTAAAGGAACATTTCTTCGTTACTGTAACTCCCCATCAAGTTCAACATATCTTCCTGACTTTACAGTTATTGAGAAGGTTACTGAAAATTATTTCGTTATCAATACTGATGTTACAGTACGCAATGTTTGTTCAACATCAAAATTTTGCAGTGGATTTTTGTTAACAGTAAAACACCAATAAGTACCACGACTAACACGAGAACATGAGACTATTATCATACAAAAAGATGTTTTTACTATAAGGTTTGCCAGACCAGAACTACGCACAGCAAGATTTCTTTTCTGTTGTGAAGGTAAATTATCTTTTTGCACTGTCAGTAATATATCAGCAGTAGCCCGCGTCAACCTGTAAAACACATCATAGAATCTGCTGCTCTGCTCTGCAATTCCGAAAGCTGAAAGAAATAATTTGAGTTCAATATTACCTGTCCGCTTCTTTGAGGTATGATTGGTTTCATTTAATGCAGTTTGAATGCGCCGCGGCAGCGGCTCGTTCGTTCGTAGCGCAGCTCTGCCCCACGAATAATATTTAAATTACTGAAAATGTCTTAAAGCGATGGGATAAAATGCCAGGCAAGTTTATTACAAATCATAATGCAAGTTTTCACTAAGTAACTCTATTCGAAACATTTAAACAGATTAAGTTATTACACACCTTTCCAAATCAATGTCTAATGGCGTCCCTCTCACAATTTTGACAAAAGAATGCTACGCAAGCGTATAATATAACGTCACAGGCTCTTCCTACTCACGTAACTACAAGAAGACGACAGAGAAATTAATGTTCGGTATTTACTATTTATAGTAGTCACATATTCTCATCTTTGTTTGATATTTAATAAGTATCGTCTGTGGCGGTTTCAGTACTCGCCGACACAGATATTATTTTTTAAAAATCAGTACATAATTCTATACAAGAACAAAACATGACACATAATGCTTTCTCTTTATTACATAAAGTTCACTCAATCGTTTTCCACGCAATTACAATCATCCAGTTCAATTATTCTTTTCTCCTTTTCTTTTTTACCACATATAATATGTCTTTTGCTAAGAGGCGTTACAGGGACTTAACATCTGAGGTCATCAGTCCCCTAGAACTTAGAGCTACTTAAACCTAACTAACCCAAGGACATCACACACATCCATGCCCGAGGCAGGATTCGAACTTGCGACCGTAGCGGTCGCGTGGTTTCAGACTGAAGCGCCTAGAACCGCTGTTCTATTGGTCTTGTAGGCAATCGAGACACAGCACCGTGGTTCCCACGCTGGGGGACAAGCATCAATTTTACATATCCTGTGGGAGCCAATCAGCGACTCAAAATCTCTCTTGTCTGAAAAAAAGGTTTTAGACTAGGGAGGCGTCGTTCTCATGGTAAGTATGACAGTGTCAATGGGAAAAGAAAATCTATCTAGATGGGACCACAAATCATCATTTACAGAGAGATCAAATCTTTCCAGGCCGACCATTTCCAATTGCTGTAAGAAGATTTTTAAGATCCCTAGACAGTTGTGCCTGTGAATTATATGTTTTTGTTATTCGCTGAAATAACCTTGTGATTTCCTGGCATCAGGGCAGTTACAGTCTGGCTTCACGACGGATTGCCACCTGGCCAGGTAAAATGTTTCGCAAACCAGCATCCTCCTGCTCTGGCCCTAAGTGGAAAGAGGGGAGTGCTACAGCCAGAAGTCCCTCTGCAGGTCATCCACTGAGTGCTGCTCCTTAGAATCACTCACACAGCGTGGTCGCTGCACACAGAATTTATGGCTCCCAATCCATCTCTCTCCCTGTTCTCCGTCACCTCCACTGTGGCCGCTCGGGTACAATTTCTCTACGTGTTACACATGCAGATTTAAGAACATTCTTCCCACAATATCCTCATGTAAAAAAGTCATAACTCACATATACCAATTATGGGACTGGGGAACACCGAGATCATGATATAAAATATGAATATTGATCTGACTGACAATGTTGTTAATGTGGAGCGTGTCGTGCCAACGCTCAACAGAAGATTAATACAATTTTGCTATTCTAATTTTGGCATTCACTCTTTATGTGCCGCAGTCTTTTTCAGAAATTGCAATGGAGAAAATCTTGTCACTACTGTATTTAATAATCTGTCTGTAACATTATTACTATATCAGACACCTATAATCAGTATGTGGAATCAAATTTAGCAGAAATGTTATCAAAAAGGAATTAAACGTTAAATACATTGTGAAATTGAAGCTCTTGGAAACTAAAACAAATTTCTATTTCTTCGACAGGTAAAATAAATAAGACATTAAAGAAGCGAAGTTCATTTACAACTATCAGATGTTGCATAGTATAATACTTTCTGTTTCAATGTACAAATGGTGCGCGACTGATGAAGTATGGATTAACTCCCCACATGTTACATTAACAGCTGTAAAAAAAATGTTGCATTTTGCTCATCAGGATATTCTGTTCGTGAATAATTAACACTAATTATATTTCAAGTAGCTTTAATATGTTACACAGTACTTAAATGTGAAGCACGCGAAATATTTACAAATGCGGAAAGTATCAACCCATTTCAATAATAACAAAAACTTTACAAAATGGCGTAAAAAGCTTATGGCAATCTCAAATGTGCAAAAAATTACCATGTGTTCAAAGGTACACCATTCTCTAGGTCAGTAATTGTAAAAATGCAGCCCGCCGGCCGTACGCGGTCCGAATCAAATATTTATGCGGCCCGCGCTTTCCAGCCGTACTTTGTAGTAATATGCACATGGCAACTAACGCCGAATCAAAAATCGTGAACTAACAAGTTAACGAACAGAATACTTAACAGAGAAAGTAATATTTTAAGACGTCTTAAATTTTAACTGATGTTCGTGAAATCAACGATGAACTAAGTGAAGTTGGCCGCCTACCTTACGGTCGGAGGGGTAAGTAGCGCGGCCGCTGCGGGACAGTGGATGTGGAAGAGGGAATGTTTAACTTTTTGTCTTCCTATACCAACAACTCTCGGCTGTGAGCAATTCGTACCAATGAGCTGCCATGGTATTAATTTAAAAAGGAAATGAATATTCATTACAGAATAGGCCATCTTCAAACACGGTTCATATTTGAGCAAGGAATTTGAAATTGAATTAAGGATGCAGTATAACATTTCAATGAGTGGAAAAAAAGTAAGATTCAAAACATATAGTAAACATTTGTGATCACGTCTCGTATTGCATTTAAATACAAGTACAGTTACTGTTACTAATCAATTAGTGACCTGCTGAGACTGACAGCGCCACTAGTCTTAAATAGAGAACGGTCAACTCGAAGAGTTGTGGAATGGTGCCGACTTTTGACCCCTTAACCTACGATTTAAGTTCAACGGCCTGGGCTCAAAATGTAAACACGATTGCCTGGCCTTTGAGCCATTCCATGGTTCGGCAAACGGTCGAATGTTGTACCAATCGCACACGACTTGCGGAATGTAAGTACTTAAGTACATATGTAAGATCCTGCTGGTTTATTTTTTTATTTTTTAATATTTGATAAGCAGTTGTAACCTCATGAAGTAATAATGTTAAAAAAACACAAAAGATTTTTTATCAATCACCACAATATAATAAAAATAAATACTATTTACCTCTAATTCCTGCATACATTCACAATCCAAGTAGGATTTTTAAAGAAAGCAACAACAAATCTTGGAGGGTGTAACATCGTTCGCAATATATGCGTACATGCAATGAAACTTCGCATCTCTTGCACTCCTACGGTGTTGTATTGCAATTTTTATTTTTGTGTAAGCTTCATAGAGTCTTGATAGCCTTGATTTTGATTCTGTTCGCTAAATACGTTTAGGAAAATGGGCTCAATGTTTCGTGTGCAGTCTCTCTGCTAAATCTCCGTAAGATACACGTCCTTGTCCTTTATAATCTGATTTTGGTATGTTCTTCTGTTATGCGTCAGCTTTTTCAATCCTATAGTCAACGTAAGTCTGTTTCCCCCATTATTTATTTTGTTGAATAAAATGTACGAATTGAATATACCAATATCGGACAGACAAAAGAAAATTTTTCGATATTCTTTCATATATTTTCAAATGATTAAGGATCTTGGTAGTGCTAGGTTTTTCCTATCGATTCCAATCATTCCCTTGTTGTACTCAAAACACAACTCGGTTTCGAGGTACGATTGGATCCTTGGGTAATGATTTCCATTGTTTCGTGTTTTGTCGTCATAATATGAACGTCTTGCTTATCTTTCCATTTTACTGCGAGTATTCAGTTGCAGCTTCTAATTCTGTATTCGCTCGTCGTTTATTTTATTTTAAAGAAATATTTTGGCATACTCTTTCCATTCGCACGTACTGTGCCATTAGCATTTGTTTTGTAATTGTACGACAATGTTATAAATAATTCAGGTTAAGAGTTCCAATTATCTAGATATAAAGTGTATCCTCTGTTTAATACCGACTGTGAGAGCACTTTGACAGCACTTTTCGGAGGAGCTACCATCACAGTTTATCCTAACATGGCCTGTGCAATTGTATTTTAATTTGAATCACACAATTTCTAAAAGTTAATTGCGAATCGTGCACTTTTTGATGGACTGAATTGTTTGTGAGGTATGTGTCCCTTACATTTCATGAGTGATACATCGATAGTAATATCCTGTTTCATTGTATATTTAAATATTTTATTCAGTTATTTGGTCACAGGTCTTACTTTGCTCAGTTCGTCTGTATTGGCCACTAGCTCATTATTTTCAAAGTGCAGACGACTTCGAACGTTTAGTGGCACTGGTTTTCTAAATACAGCCGTTTCTGTAACAGCTGTCTTCGATCAATTCAGCTGAATTCTTGGTTTTTCCACGTACGCCATTATTACAGATTATCTAGAATATTTTTTGTTTTTATTTCAATGTGGATAGATTTGACAGTGTCTAGCAAGAAAATTAGGATTGTGTCAGTATATTCGCATTGTGAAAGGACAGATCAAGATAAGATGGATAGTTTTTATGAAGCACTCAGTGATGTTAGAGTAAAGGACAAGGACAGTGTTCTGCTCATGGGTTATTTTAACGCCAGGATTGGAAATCGAACAGAAGGGTATGAAAAGGTTATGGGTAAATTTGGAGAGGATATGGAGGCCAACAGGAACGGGAAACAACTCTTGGATTTCTGTGCCAGTATGGGCTTAGTAATCACAAACTCCTTTTTTAAACATAAGAACATTCACCAGTATACTTGGGAAGGCAGCGGAACCAGATCTGTCATTGACTATGTAATAACAGATCAGGAATTCAGGGATTCTGTGAGGGACACACGTGTGTTCAGGGGATTCTTTGATGACACTGATCATTATTTAATCTGCAGTGAAATTGGGATTGTGAGGCCGAAAGTGCAGGAGGTCAGGTCCATACGTAGGAGGATAAGGATGGAGAAACTTCAGGGTAAGGAAATCAGGCACAAGTACATAACAGCGATCTCAGAGAGGTACCAGTTAGTTGAATGTAGTCAATTACAGTCATTGGAAAAGGAATGGACAAGGTACAGGGACACAGTACTAGAAGTGGCTAAAGAATGTCTTGGAACAGTAGTGTGTAAAAGTAGGATGAAGCAAACAGCTTGGTGGAATGACACAGTCAAGGCAGCCTGTAAAAGCAAAAAGAAGGCGTATCAAAAAAGCCTACATACTAGAATTCAGGTAGACAGAGAAAGTTATGTTGAAGAAAGAAACAAAGCCAAACAGATAATTGCAGCAGCCAAGAAGAAATCTTGGGAAGACGTTGGAAACAGGTTGGAGACTATGGATCAAGCTGCTGGAAAACCATTCTGGAGTGTAATTAGCAGTCTTCGAAAGGGAGGTCAGGAAAACTGCTGGTGAATCCTGTGGATGCCTTGGGCAGATGGAGGGAATATTTTGAAGAGTTGCTCTATGTAGGTGAAAATGCGATCAGTAATGTTTCAGATTTCTAGGTAGAATGGGATAGGAATGATGATGGAAATAGGATCACATTTGAGGAAGTGGAGACAATGGTCAATAGATTGCAGTGCAATAAAGCAGCTGGGGTGGATGAAATTAAGTCGGAACTCATCAAATACAGTGGAATGTCAGGTCTTAAATGGCTACACAGGATAATTGAAATGGCCTGGGAGTCGGGACAGGTTCCATCAGACTGGACAAAAACAGTAATCACACCAATCTTTAAACATGGAAACAGAAAAGATTGTAACAACTACAGAGGTATCTCTTAATCAGCGTTGTGGGTAAAATCTTCTCAGGTATTGTTGAAAGGAAAGTGCGACTGTTAGTTGAGGACCAATTGGATGAAAATCAGTGTGGGTTTAGGCCTCTTAGAGGTTGTCAGGACCAGACCTTTAGCTTATGGCAAATAATGGAGAAGTGTTAAGAGTGGAACAGGGAATTGCATCTATGCTTTATAGATCTAGATAAGGCATATGGCCGGGTTCCTAGGAGGAAGTTATTGTCTGTTCTACGAGATAGGAAGCAAACTTTTGCAAGCAATTAAAGGTCTTTACATGGATAGTCAGGCAGCAGTCAGAGTTGACGGTAAATTGAGTTCATGGTTCAGAGTAGTTTCAGGGGTAAGACAAGGCTGCAACCTGTCTCCACTGTTGATCATATTATTTATGGATCATATGTTGAAAACAATAGACAGGCTGGGTGAGATTAAGATATTTGAACACAAAATAAGCAGTCTTGCATATGCGGATGACTTAGTTGTGATGGCAGATTCGATTGAAAGTTTGCACAAGTAATATTTCAGAGCTAGATCAGAAATGTAAGGACTATGGTATGAAGATTAGCATCTCCAAAACGAAAGAAATGTCAGTAGGAAAGAAATATAAACCATTGAGTGACAAATAGAAGGAACAAAGTTAGAACAGGTGGACGGTTTCAAGTACTTAGGATGCATATTCTCACAAGATGGCAACATAATGAAAGAACTGGAAGCGAGGTGTAGCAAAGCTAATGCAGTGAGCACTCAGCTACGATCTACTCTCTTCTGCAAGAAGGAAGTCAGTACCAAGACTGTTATCTGTGCACCGTTCAATCTTTCGACCAACTTTGCTGTATGGGAGCGAAAGCTGGGTGGATTCAGGTTACCTTATCAACAAGGTTGAGGTTACGGATATAAAAGTAGCTAGGATGATGCAGGTACTAGTAGATGGGAACAATGGCAGGAGGGTGTCCACAGTGAGGAAATCAAATAAAAACTGGGAATGAACTCTATAGATGTAGCAGTCAGGGCGAACAGGCTTAGTTGGTGGGGTCATGTTACACGCATGGGAGAAGCAAGGTTACACAAGAGATTCATGGGTTCAGCAGTAGAGGGTAGGAGGAGTCGGGGCAGACCAAGGAGAAGGTACCTGGATTCGGTTAAGAATGGTTTTGAAGTAACAGGTTTAACATCAGAAGAGGCACCAATGTTAGCACTGAATAGGGGATCATGGAGGAATTTTATAAGGGGGGCTATGCTCCACACTGAACGCTGAAAGGCATAATCAGTCTAAAATGATGACGATGATTATTATTATTATTTCAATGCACATCAACCCAATTGTTGTCGTTTCTTTGCATTCTGTTTGGATTGGCTAGTATTACTTGTGCGTACCAGTGTCCCGGTTACAATATTCTCCCAGAACTTGTCGTTAGATATTATATTAAAAATAATCTGGCTTTCCTTTATTTTCTCCTACCTGACGTAAGGTTGCCTCTTTTATGTCAGTGAAGTTCCAGATATTTGGACTATTTCTGTGCAAATTCAGGGCTCTGGTAGCTGATCTTCGTCAGCAGTATCATCCTCAATAACTAGTCACCTGCATTTTTGTCTGACAGAACATATGACGTCACTATTATCACTGTCGGTAGCAGAATATCAACATAAAGCCCACTGTTCTCATCACAAAATTTACGTTTGGAAACGTTTTGTGAGGATACGATTCCGATATTTAAAAGCATATCTTTCGATGTGCGGACGTATTAAAAAATAACAGCTAATATTGGAATTCTTAACATACTAAGAAGGTACACATGCGCCCCGAGATGCCATCCCACAATGTCAGTACTGAAACGTTTGACGACTGCTGCTCTAGGCACAATATTCTTCTCTGGATTTGTGCTACTGACCTCGTTAACTGCGGTGGACGACCGTCCCGGCAGTGTACTCCCCTCTGGACTTCTTTCTTCTGTAAGCTAACCATCACCAATTTATCCAGCAGAACTACCCTTTGAAAGAAGATATACACGATACGCCATCTGTTATACACAAGACTGCGTATGAGTCGTATGTTTAAAAACTGGTCCAGCAGTTTGCTGCCGGTGACAACGATTCCGACACATAAGTAGTTACTGGACCGTATCTAACAGGTGCGTTAAATGTGCTGGTCCGCACCCCTGAGAACACTGCTCTCTACCAGAAACAAACCAGTGGCAGATGTGTTAGCACCTCACATGCACACAACCAGCCACCTTCCTGGGAGGGGTGCTCCTAATACCAATATGCATTAAGAGTTTCTAGTACAGTAAAACAATCACCTGGAACTACCCCCCAACTCAGGCTGAACGAAGACAGCCTCAACCCTGACGAACACTATTTGAATACCATCAACCAGTTTTCATCCAACAGCCCATCACGACTGTCACCTCAATGAAACCGCCACATCAGCCCAATACCACCATCTCGCTTTGTTGACACTCGCTGAGAACACCCACATCACTTTTCACCATACAAAAGGGAAAAGCAGCCCCACGGAACAGTAACGGAGGAATTGACAATGACGTTTCTTTAAAAAACAGCGTGAAAGAAATTCTTCAAGCCATTATAATTTTCATGAAACCAAATATCAGAACTGTTGTCAAAGATGCACTTCACAATATCCATCCGTCAGAGACTGGCTTTTCGAAGATCACGACTCTTCATGAATGACTCACAAGGGAACATTCTCAAGTGTCAATGAAATATCTTGATGGAACATGGTGGGTGTGTAGAGGGTCCAAAATAGTGTAATACCTTATTTTCTTTGTTTGTGGTTTATTTTACTTTTAAAGGGTAAAACACACCCCGAAAGGTAATTTGACGTTTCAGGTTTAGGGAGAATATCATCGAAACAGCGATATATAAAAAATGTTTTTCGCATAAAAGTTGATACGTAACTAATGTCCTCAATAATTTATAATCAACTTTTGTGATAATTCGAAATTTTGCAGAATACCCTGCCACCATTAATTAATTTTGAAAAATTAAAACTTTTGTGAAAACAAAAATTAACGAAGCTTTCAAGGCACGTACATCACTGTGTAAGAAAACTGCTTCCAGAAACGCCGTTTTTGGAAAACAAGCTGTACACAATGCACTGCCATAGTACTTTCAACATACCTCATTAAAATATCTAAACATTTATTACTATTCTTATTATTTAGTTTACTTATATTTGTATCTTGTTTTAAATTGTTATTCTACTTTTTACTCTCATGGTTTTTTTAATTTACACCTGTAAATACCTACGCGAATTTTGTCAACGGAAAATAATAAGCAAGCCATTATTTTGATAGAAAATAATTACAATATGCAGGAGCGTATTGACATGTAGGTCCTGTTACAATACGCTGAGGTGGTAAATGTCATGGTATACCTCCTAATACCGTGTCAGAGTTCCTTTTGTCCGGCGTAGCAGCAATCCGACGTGGCGTAGCCACAACAAGTCGATGGAAGTCCTCTCCAGAAATATTGTACCATGCTGCCTCTATAGCCGTCCATAATTGCGCAAGTGTTGGAAAACCCATGGTTGTTTGGAAACATGAAGTCCATGAATGGCTGCAAATGCTCTCCAAATAGCAGAACATAACAATTTCCAGTTAGTGATAGGATCAGTTGGGCCAGATGACCCAGTCCACTCCTTGCAAACACCATTATGGAGCTACAACCAGCTTGCACAGTGCCTAGCTGACAACTTGGGACCGTGGCTTCGTGGGGTCTCCGTCACATTTGAAACCTAACATCAGTTCATACAAACTGAAATCGGGATTCATTTGACCAGGCCACGGTTCTCCAGTCGCGTTGGGTCCAACCGTTGTACGTAGTCAAGAGCAGAGAGGAGGCGCTGCAAGTGATGTCTGCTGCCATGGCCCATTAACACCAAATTTCGCCTAACGGGCACGTTTGTCGCGGAATAATGAGTTCCCTAACGACTTCCGTAATGGAATGTCCCATTCGTCTAGCTCTAACTATCATCCTAAGGTCTAAGTCTGTTAATTACCGTCTGGGGCCATAACCATGTCGGGAACCTTTTCACGTGAATCACTTGAATACAAATAGAGGTCTACCAATTCACTGCTCTGTTACACTTTGATTACGCGAGACCACCGTCATCTGCATATGTGCATATCGCTTATCCATAACTTTTGCCAGCTAATTGTATGTCAAAAAACGCAGCTACTGCAGATCTATGCAATCGCTTTAATCATTTGTAATAACGTTGCCTGAGTTCCGGCGTACTTTCTTTGCCCAAAAATTGCTCTAAGCACTATGGGACTTAACATCTGAGGTCATCAGTCCCCTAGACTTATAACTATTTAAACCTAACTAACCTAAGGATATCACACACATCCGTGCCCGAGGCAGGATTCGAACCTGCGACCGCAGCAACCGCGTGGTTCTGGACTGAAGGGCCTAGAACTGCTCGGCCACCGCGGCCGGCATACTTTCTTTGTGTTTCTCCTCACTACGTGGCTAATCCCCTATTTACAAACCCGAAAAACTTGGACAGTGTCATAAATTACAGAATATAAAATCTTACTGTCCACTCATCTTTACCAGTAATGTGTAAATGAGGAGAATGGCTTTCCTTTCATCCATGTTCAACTACGTCTTGCGTTCGGGAATTCTGTAATTCGTTTACGTTTCTCTTAGTGAAGGATGTTTCCCTTTACGTCTTCCGTTACAAAAATACATGTGGCGTACCGTTTCTGCCTACTGTCTCACGTACGGTGTCGGGTTTGTAGTCTGACAGAAGGTACGGTAATGCTGTAAACGAGTACCTTTCCCAGGCAAGAAGTTTTTCCGTAGCTAGTCTTTCCGGAAGCCCAGCCGAGTGTGGAGGCCCACTTACAAAATAGTAGGAACGTATTATGCGTTAAACACAGTTCGTGATTTCTATAATTCCTTACCGTTTTCGAGGCTCTTAGTTTTCATGCTACTTTTTTCTCCGTAAGTTAGCAGATAAAATTTTAGTTTTATGCAGGGTGATTTTGCTGAATGGGACAAACTGAAAAGGTCCCTGACGGAATAAAGAGCAAGAAAGGTCCTATAAACATACGCCTGGCAATGCGTTCCAGGGAAGGCACATCCAACTGATGATGCAGATAAAAGATCCTTGGCAGTGATCCCCGTATCAGCAGCAGGCATGTGATCCTCCAGAATGGGGTAAGCCAGACAACGGCGTGGAACTTTCTCCACATCAACTGCCACTGTCCGTATAACTTAAACGACACGTGTACGCCTTATTTCCTACGAATTTGTCTCCAGGGTGACGGTTTTGTCTCTGGTTCGTCGCCCATGCCACCACAGTGCTGGAATTTCTGTCCTTTACGGGGGGCAGTATCGTCACCCCTAACAACATATACATGTGTGATACGAAGTATCCCCATGGTGTGGTGACAGCGAACAGTCAATACCGGTTCGGCCTCAATGTGTAGGCCGGCATTATTGGCGACCGTCTCGTGGGGCCAGCAATCCTCCCATAACGCTTCACAGGTGAGGCATATCTGCACTTCCTGCAGGTTACCCTGCCTCTCCTACTGAATGACGTGCGTTACGAGATACAAAAGATAATGTGATTACTACATGATGGTGCTCCAGCTCACTGCCCTGACTAATGTAGAGCTAAAACACCAATACAGACAGAACATCCCCACTTGTCTGGCGCGTTCTAATGTGTGATATCAATCTTTGAAACCTACGCTGTCAAGGATCTTTTATCTCTACCTTCATGTATGAGAACCTCACTTGGAACGAACATCCAGCCAAATTTCCTTCTTCTTCAACTTCTGCTTCTTATTCAACTTTTATAGTCCCGTCTTCCTCAGTTGCGTGTAATATTACGGTATATTAACAATTTTTACTTATGGACCGTCTGACAGCAACTGAATAAAACACAATTTTAGTGCCATACGCGTTTCGCCTTTATTTTCTGCAAGGCATCATCAGTGGCCTGGAATATGTACATATGTTAGCTATTTTATTTACATTTTTGTCATTGTGCCTATAGGTTATAAACAGTTCTGGTGGTTGGTATTTCCTATTAAGTAGTAATGATTTGAACTGTACTTACAGGTTGTGTGGACAATTTCCGACATATTACGCTCCTGTTGCATTTTTGTTGTTGTTCTTCTTCTTATGAACGCCAATTTGCGGTTTTTTCCCCATTCCACAACACTATGCACTGAACGCTTGTTTTAAAGCAATGTTTTGGTTTCTGTTGCCGACTGTCAAATGTTTTTGCCAAAGATCGAATGTTATTGCCAAACTTATGAGTGTAACTATTGAAGTATCTGTGGTCTGTTCGTGTATGCATTTGTGTGTGCGTTTGTGTATGTGTGTGTGTGTGTGTGTGTGTGTGTGTGTGTGTGTTTTGGTGTGATATATATTTTTTGTGCTGTGTGTGTGTGTGTGTGTGTGTGTGTGTTTTGGTGTTTATATATTGCTGTGTGTGTGTGTGTGTGTGTGTGTGTGTGTGTGTGAGTGTGTGTGTGTGTCTGCAGATGATGTGGGGAAGAGTTTTCTTTTCTTTTTTTTTATTATTTTTTGTTTTATGTTATCATTTCCTTCACTAAGTGTAGTAGGGAGCCTGTGCTGATGTGTGTTTGTTCATTTATCACATGTTTGTTTTCTGCTATGGCTTTCTGGATGTGGAAGTTTTCTTGCATTTGTATAAGATGTTTATCATGGTTGCTTGTCCTCATTATTTTCATTTCTTGTTCCATGTTTGTAGGATGATGGTTGTAGTGTTTTAAATGCTCTGCAAATGTGGAAGGGTTTGTTTCATACTTCCAACATCTGATATGTTCTTTGTATCTTGTTTGAAAATTCCTGCATGTCATGCCTATGTATACTGCATCACAACTTTATGACATTCAAGTTTATATATTCCTAATTGTTGGAATTTGTCTCTCTTGGTAGCTGGCTGGCTTAGGTGTGACTGAAGGGTTTGCCCAGGCTTATATGCTATTTTAAAGCCCTGTCTCTTTAGGATGTTTGCAACTCTGTGTGTTAGTTTATGTGTGTAGGTCATGGTGTGGTGTTGTCATTGTGTGTGTTTGTTGAGTGTGTTTGTAAGTTTTCAGCTTGTGAGTTCTTTTGTATTGTGGAACTGTTGTGTTTGTTTTTTATTTGTGTTTTTATTTTTTGACTGAGCTTGTGCACCACATGTGTGTCATACCCGTTGTTCCTAGCTATTTGTATGATTGTACTCATTTCTTGTTCATAGTTTCTCTTGCTGAGTGGGATTCTGTTTAATCTTTGTAACATGTGTCTTAGTGCTGCAAGTTACTGGCTGTGGCGGTGGTTGGATGTGGAATGCATTATTGTGTCTGTGGCTGTTGGTTTTCTAAAGATGTTAAATGTATGTTTACCGTTTTCTTTTTTAATTGTAATGTCAAGAAAATTTATTTGATTTTCTTTTTCTTTTTCAAGTGTGAATTTTATGTCAGACGGTCCATAAGTAAAAATTATTAATATACCGTAATAATTCTGCTTCTTCCTTTCATCCTAGTCGAAAGCCTTTTTCCATCAGTACCCAACAGTCTAACCTGGCGTTGTCGCTCCATCTTTAGCTTTCTCTTATGCAATCACTCATTAATGGAATCCACTTTACATTCTTTTCTAAAGTTTTCCTCTATTTCTCAATATCTTCCCTCTAACCCTTAGAAAAATTTTCATTTCTGTGGTTTCCAAAAGTTTCTTTCTTCTTGATGTTTCCAACGTTCTTTCATCTGTATGTTATGTCGTAAATGGTCTGACTATTATTTTGTATTTTCTTGCCTTAGCGTCTGTTCCTATGTGCTTCTGTTTCCAAAGAGATCATTTAAACACCTGCCAATTCATTTGTTCTCCAACTTCCTTTTCGTCGTTTCCACTCCTACACAGTTCAATACTAAGATGTTTAAATGTCAGTACCCATTGAATAATTTTTCCATCAACGTCCAGTTAGTATCTAATTGGTTCCACAGATGTCGTCATACTTTTGGTTTCTTGAGTGGGTATGACCATATTTAGGTTTTTGTTTGCCACTTTAAATGTATGTAAAAGGTTTTGAAAGTTATCTTCAATGTTTGTCGACAGAACTGCATTGTCAGCCTAAAATATTATATTTATTTTTTCGTTGCCCACTCTATAACAACCACCAGTCGGTATCTTCCTTATCACCACGTCCACCACTACATTAAAAAGTAGCTGGCACAAAGAGTCACCTTGCCTAATGCCATTGTTAACTGCTGTGCTGCTAGCTAACCTGGAAGCAACTTTTCCCTGGATGTAGTTGTTCTAATAAATGTCTTCAGTTGTTTTTATTAAGTTGGAAGGAATCACCGTATTGTGGAGCAGATTTAAAACATCTGTTATGGAATCGAAAGCCTTCTGTTATCAATAAAACAAAGAAAAGCTGGACTGTTGTATTCAACGGAGTTCTCTACAACCTGT
Organism: Schistocerca piceifrons; assembly: GCF_021461385.2. Taxonomy (NCBI): domain Eukaryota; kingdom Metazoa; phylum Arthropoda; class Insecta; order Orthoptera; family Acrididae; genus Schistocerca; species Schistocerca piceifrons. The sequence goes on from NC_060144.1 coordinate 172,674,234, forward strand.
ATAAGAATGAATGCTGCATCTGCGCGTGACGTACTCAACCTAAAAGACATTGCGCTTCTGCCAGGGTTGTAATTGTATTTTCTTTCCTTTTATTTTTGTTATGAGCTTAAGAACTGCACTCATTAGATATATCCCTCTGTAGTTGGATGGGTCTTTCGTATCTCCTTTTATGTTCATGAGAATTGCAATACTAGTTCTCCATTCGTTGCAATTTTGTTACGAGTTATAGTATTGTTAATCAACTTGGTCGATTGTTCAGTTAGTAGATATCCTCCATGCTTCTGTAATTCAGTGAGAATCCTATCTTTCCCTCGAGACTTCCTATTTTTTAACAGACCTAAAGCTTCTTTCACCCCTGTACGTGAAATAGTTACATCATTTACCGTACTGACATACTGATCCATACATTCTTTCTGAGGATGTGTCGGAGCGGTGAGGGGGGGGGGGGGGGAGGGAGGAAGGAGGAAGTTCCCGTGTCCGAAAGTGCCACAGCATTGATATAGAGTCTGAGAAGGTGCAGCAGGCTAGTAGATACAGCTCCTCGTGACTTCGCAGACCGCGCTAGCCGGGAGGACAATGGATTAATGCTCTGGTTAAATTGTGCACCCACGGACTGCACAGCCACTTACCTTCATCACTTGAAGCCCTCAGAGCGCCCCATTTTATACAGTGTCGACGTCTGTTTATTTTACGGTTTTCTCTCTTTTGGTATTCACTCTGGACTAATATTATACGCTCACGACGAACTAGCTGTATTTTGGACCCATTGTTTGATTACGTGAACTTAGCCATCACATACTACTCGTAACTGTCATTTGTTCTACCGGTCACAGCGTCACTGGGAGCCCGGTGATACGAACTTTTGCTACAGACGCGTAGTAGGATTGTAAACTGAGGATCATGATCCCACGAGACTCCACGCTCTCGTCTGAATGCGAGCGCCAGATATATTGTGAAAGAGGAAAGACGGCTTGGCTTGAGGCAACGTGGGTGTAATCCTCCTACGACACGGCGTAAAACGCACACACACACACACGTTCAAACTCTGAACGGGCCAGGTCCCGCCTGTGCGAGAGCTACTTTGGCGCAATTTGACTGAGGCAACCTCCGCTGAGTCCTCGTTAGGTCGTCGCGTCGCCCCCTGGGGAGAGCGAGGGAGCTTCCCGCGCGCTTTACGGCCTCCCTGCTTTTACTTTCTCCGCCCGCCCCCAGAGGGCGTTTACTGCCGGCCCGGCCGGCAAGCCGGCACACAGTTTTATTTCTTCTCGCCTCCCACTGGGTCTGCTTCTGCATTCATTAGGCAGCGCGGCACTGGCGCCCATCTCATCTTCATCAGCATTACCTTTTCTCTGTCCGCTGTTGGTCAAAGAACGCAGCTTTCAAGCAAAGAGGAGAGATCCGACGTACTGCGGGAATTAAATTCAAAAGCGCCGTTCTCCAAAAAAATGTTTTAAAACATGTAGTACCTCAAAATAAGGTCCCTGTCTATGAAGGTGGCTGTTCACTTGTTAGACAGGCAGTGAAGTCGCTGTTACCTCAAATCGTTCCAGTATTCACGATTTTGGCACTTTCAGTTTCCTTCTCGTGCTCATGTTTTAAAGGTAAGCTGGAGAAAGATATTTGTGAGTGACGAAACTCGGACAGCATTTACCTGCTGGGAGATCTGAAGCAGAATTCGAGGTGTTTCAACAGTAGAGGGCGTAATTTCAGGTATGCATTCCCCGTAGTAGACAATAAAAAACTTACTTACACAATTTGATAATTGCTGACGAACAGATGACACTTGGTAACAAACCTCTGCAAATTACTGTGAAACAACCGACAACTGTTACGGATCAGTCAACCAATTATAGTAAAGAGCAGTGTAGAGGGAGGCGAAGCCTGTGCGGGGAAGATCTGTATGCCTTCGACAGTTCATCACTACTGGTACGCGCGTCTCTACCAGAAACATTTCGAGGCGATTAAATCAGGCTAGTTCGTATGCTCGGAAGCCCACTTTAGCCACGCTACCATCAAGAGAAAGTTCGTTGGTGTAGGGAGCATGTTGATTGGAGTCAGCAACGGTGATGTTCTCCGACGAATCCTACTTCACTGTGGCGCGCATTCTGGCCGCCAGTTATTGTGGGGAGAGAGAGGGTCACGTTATACACCACAGAACGTTTGTGAATGTGATCTATTGGTCTAGGCGTTATGATGTGGGCACAATGGCCGAACACCTCTGCATACCCTTGCATGAAGTACAGTTAAAGCACAGGGGTATTGTAGGGAGATTATTCTGGATCCTGTTCGTCTTTTTAGAGGTGTGGGAGAGCCACACTTTCTGTTTATGGACGACAGTGTCCACCCACACAGGAAAGCTGAGGTGTCGGATCCACTGGATACTGAAGATATTGAACGTATGGATTGGCCTGCATACTCACCGGAGCTAAGACCTTTACAGCATGCCTGGGTTGCTCTTGACAGACGTGCTTCTCAACGAACACTCCCTCTCCGAACCATTCAAAGAATTGAAATTACCTTGAAAGAAGAGTGGCTGACATCCTGTGGCCCCAAAAAGGCACGTGCTCGTGGATCAATTTGTAGTCGTGCATTATCTTACTGAAAAATGGTGTCTGGGGTGTTGTGCAGAAAGGATATGGCTACACGTCGTAGTGTGTCGTTCACATAGGTCCACGGGTCACAATGGCCTGAACATGCACCAACAGCGATTCTTTGTTGTAACCCCACACCACAGTGACTTGAATCGACTCTGTATGTCTTGTGCGAATCGAGTCACTGTGATGGCGCTGCCCGTGTCTGTAGCGAACCAAAATGCGGCCATCATTTTCAAATAAACAGAACCTGAATTCGTCTGAAAACGGTTTCCCCATTGACGTTGTTGCATACAACGCTGCCGTCTAGCATGTTTCAGCACATTCGTCAAAGGTAGGCAGAGAAGTAACTCATCCCAAAACAAACGACGACAGCCTATCATCCGTTAGGGTGTACGATGTGTTTCACTGTTCCACTGTTGCGCCAGAGCTGACGAGGACGCAGATCTGCCCTGAAATGCCATTCGGATGAGGTGTCGATCTTCTCGGGTGGTGGTCTGGGTGGCGCGACCTGATCCATCTCGTCGTGTTCTGCGGCCTTCCGTGAACAGTTCCGCACACACCCGTTGCACGACCAAAACTCTTCGTCCCACACGAGCAGCAATTTCCCGGATGGATGCATCACATTCTCTCATGCCAATAATGCGCCCTTTCAGACTCACTGAGTTGACGGGACGTTTCACGCAAACATCTGCGAGGCATCCTGCACGCCTGCTCAAGTCACACTGACACATTATCTTCGGTTTATAGCGACAACGAGAGCCGCTGGCACAATTTACCTGTAAGTGGTGATGCACAACTATATCGATGTTGATCCTGAACACGCGAGTCAACATGGTTCAAATGCTAATCGTTCCTGAAGAACATATTAGTGTACATGTTCTGTGAATATAAACGCCCTATCTTTAGTCGTTCAAGATGTCGAATCTTTCTTTCTGAACGTGAGTGTACATTGGTGCCTAAGGAGGGCCTATGGGTTACCAATATCGACGTTTATGTTAGAAGTCTGATGTGTGTCAAACATGAACGTTACTTATGTCTGTTATCCAGCTTTCCCCTGTAGTGAAATCTGCACCATTATTCATTACAAATATACCACTCCACCTCTATTACGTACGTACTATGTTTCATGTCATCCGTCATTGCCTGCATACTTCAGTTTCGTACTATGTAGAACTATGAAGTTGTCAGAGTTTTGAGAGTTTGTTGCTACCATAGTTCTTAATTTAATTGTCTGACACATGCTTTCTCAAATTTTCGCATGTATGCTTTTGAAATGCTATATACCCATGTAATGCCATGTCTTGTATCTTATGATATGAAGATATGAGTGTCGTAAAGCCGTTGTATTCTCTCCTGTGGAATGTCGACCCATAAATGTTGTAGCTAGTGCTTGAAATCGCGGAAAGTAGCACTGGGATGAAGTTCACTTCCGTGCTGGTCCCACACATGGTTTATCGGGGAATAGTCTCGGGATCTTGGTGACTACAGCAGTACCTCAAGATCAACCAGACAGTTCAGAGAAACAATGCGATGTGTGGACATACGTTGTCCTGTCGAAAAGTGGCACCACGATGAGACCAAACACATGAGGAAGAAGGATGTCCGTGACGTACCTATGTGCCGTCAGAGTTCACAGAACAACCACAATACATTCTAAATGAATAAACAGACCTCTCAGTTGTTTTAGACATTTACTGTCATGTATTTTAGGTGCGCACTGTTCAATGTGTGACACATACAATCCACTCAATATTGCAGTACATAAAATGGAGTACTCAAAAATGATTCAAATGGCTCTGAGCACTATGGGGCTTAACATCTGAGGTCATCAGTCCCCTAGAACTTAGAACTACTTAAACGTAACCAATCTAAGGACATCACACACATCCATGCCCGAGGCAGGATTCGAATCTGCGACCGTAGCGGTCGCGCGGTTCCAAACTGAAGCGGCTAGAACCGATAGGCTACAACGGCCGGCTGGAATATTCATTAGCACCGCTGACTAGTTGTTCTTTGAGGTAAATATTACGTTATTATCTCTGCCTAACGTAAATGCATATGTCAAAATCTTGTAGCTGTAAGAATATCACCAAAATTCAAAATTGGATGTACATACTATTAATCCAACTTTACATTGTTCTCTTTACACTGTATTATGCTCTGTAGGCGCTTCAAAGTGTCTTAATGCCGATGCTGCAATCATGAAATAAAATTCTAACAGCTGAAATGAAGATAGCATCATTTAAAAAATTTATAGAAGCTGTTGACCAATATTACTAGAAAATTGTTAATCCGCCTCACAGATATGGTCTAGGACTGCTCACCTCCCTGTCATCCTAGCACCCGGTGGTAAAGGCTTCGTTTCTAGAGGGATCACAATTTACTCTCTCCCCGTCCTACTCACAACAATAACTTGTCATCAGGCCCAGTCTAACGTACGAAAATACCTAAGATTTTAATAATAATAACGAAATAATTTTGAGGTGTCGGCCATCCTTTTGCCCGACGCAGTGCAGCAACTTGACGTGGCATATAAGTCCACTGCAAAAATATTGAGCGATGCTGCCTGTTTTTTTTTTTTTTTTTTTTTTTTTTTTTTGTCATCAGTCTACTGACTGGTTTGATGCGGCCCGCCACGAATTCCTTTCCTGTGCTAACCTCTTCATCTCAGAGTAGCACTTGCAACCTACGTCCTCAATTATTTTCTTGACGTATTCCAATCTCTGTCTTCCTCTACAGTTTTTGCCCTCTACAGCTCCCTCTAGTACCATGGAAGTCATTCCCTCATGTCTTAGCAGATGTCCTATCATCCTGTCCCTTCTCCTTATCAGTGTTTTCCACATATTCCTTTCCTCTCCGATTCTGCGTAGAACCTCCTCATTCCTTACCTTATCAGTCCACCTAATTTTCAACATTCGTCTATAGCACCACATCTCAAATGCTTCGATTCTCTTCTGTTCCGGTTTTCCCACAGTCCATGTTTCACTACCATACAATGCGGTACTCCAGACGTACATCCTCAGAAATTTCTTCCTCAAATTAAGGCCGGTATTTGATATTAGTAGACTTCTCTTGGCCAGAAATGCCTTTTTTGCCATAGCGAGTCTGCTTTTCATGTCCTCCTTGCTCCGTCCGTCATTGGTTATTTTACTGCCTAGGTAGCAGAATTCCTTAACTTCATTGACTTCGTGACCATCAATCCTGATGTTAAGTTTCTCGCTGTTCTCATTTCTACTACTTCTCATTACCTTCGTCTTTCTCCGATTTATTCTCAAACCATACTGTGTACTCATTAGACTGTTCATTCCGTTCAGCAGATCATTTAATTCTTCTTCACTTTCACTCAGGATAGCAATGTCATCAGCGAATCGTATCATTGATATCCTTTCACCTTGTATTTTAATTCCACTCCTGAACCTTTCTCTTATTTCCATCATTACTTCCTCGATGTAGAGATTGAAGAGTAGGGCCGAAAGGCTACAGCCTTGTCTTACACCCATCTTAATACGAGCACTTCGTTCTTGATCGTCCACTCTTATTATTCCCTCTTGGTTGTTGTACATATTGTATATGTTCCGTCTCTCCCTATAGCTTACCCCTACTTTTTTCAGAATCTCGAACAGCTTGCACCATTTTATATTGTCGAACGCTTTTTCCAGGTCGACAAATCCTATGAAAGTTCCTTGATTTTTCTTTAGCCTTGCTTCCATTATTAGCCGTAATGTCAGAATTACCTCTCTCGTCCGTTTACTTTTCCTAAAGCCAAACTGATCGTCATCTAGCGCATTCTCAATTTTCTTTTCCATTCTTCTGTATATTATTCTTGTAAGCAGCTTCGATGCATGAGCTGTTAAGCTGATTGTGCGATAATTCTCGCACTTGTCAGCTCTTGCCGTCTTCGGAATTGTGTGGATGATGCTTTTCCGAAAGTCAGATGATATATCGCCAGACTCATATTCTACACACCAACGTGAATAGTCGTTTTGTTGCGACTTCCCCCAATGATTTTAGAAATTCTGATGGAATGTTATCTATCCCTTCTGCCTTATTTGACCGTAAGTCCTCCAAAGCTCTTTTAAATTCCTATTCTAATACTGGATCCCCTATCTCTTCTAAATCGACTCCTGTTTCTTCTTCTATCACATCAGACAAATCTTCACCCTCATAGAGGCTTTCAATGTATTCTTTCCACCTATCTGCTCTCTCCTCTGCATTTAACAGTGGAATTCCCGTTGCACTCTTAATGTTACCACCATTGCTTTTAATGTCACCAATGGTTGTTTTGACTTTCCTGTATGCTGAGTCCGTCGTTCCGACAATCATATCTTTTTCGATGTCTTCACATTTATCCTGCAGCCATTTCGTCTTAGCTTCCCTGCACTTCCTATTTATTTCATTCCTCAGCGATTTGTATTTCTGTATCCCTGATTTTCCCGGAACGTGTTTGTACTTCCTCCTTTCATCAATCAACTGAAGTATTTCTTCTGTTACCCATGGTTTCTTCGCAGCTACCTTCTTTGTACCTATGTTTTCCTTCCCAACTTCCGTGATGGCCCTTTTTAGAGATGTCCATTCCTCTTCAATTGTACTGCCTACTGCGCTATTCCTTATTGCTGTATCTATAGCGTTGGAGAACTTCAAACGTATCTCGTCATTCCTTAGTACTTCCGTATCCCACTTCTTTGCTGATTGATTCTTCCTGACTAATGTCTTGAACTTCAGCCTACTCTTCATCACTACTATATTGTGATCTGAGTCTAAATCTGCTCCTGGGTACGCCTTACAATCCAATATCTGATTTCGGAATCTCTGTCTGACCGTGATGTAATCTACTTGAAATCTTCCCGTATCGCCAGGCCTTTTCCAAGTATACCTCCTCCTCTTGTGATTCTTGAACGGGGTATTCGCTATTACTAGCTGAAACTTGTTACAGAACTCAATTAGTCTTTCTCCTCTTTCATTCCTTGTCCCAAGCCCATATTCTCCTGTGACCTTTTCTTCTACTCCTTCCCCTACAATTGCATTCCAGTCGCCCATGACTATTAGATTTTCGTCCCCCTTTACATACTGCATTACCCTTTCAATATCCTCATACACTTTCTCTATCTGTTCATCTTCGGCTTGCGACGTCGGCATGTATACCTGAACTATCGTTGTCGGTGTTGGTCTGCTGTCGATTCTGATTAGAACAACCTGGTCACTGAACTGTTCACAGTAACACACCCTCTGCCCTACCTTCCTATTCATAACGAATCCTACACCTGTTATACCATTTTATGCTCCTGTTGATATTACCCGATACTCATCTGACCAGAAATCCTTGTCTTCCTTCCACTTCACTTCACTGACCCCTACTATATCTAGATTGAGCCTTTGTATTTCCCTTTTCAGATTTTCTAGTTTCCCTACCACGTTCAAGCTTCTGACATTCCACGCCCCGACTCGTAGAACGTTGTCCTTTCGTTGATTATTCAATCTTCTTCTCATGGTAACCTCCCCCTTGGCAGTCCCCTCCCGGAGATCCGAATGGGGGACTATTCCGGAATCTTTTGCCAATGGAGAGATCATCATGACACTTCTTCAAATACAGGCCACATGTCCTGTGGATACACGTTACGTGTCTTTAATGCAGTGGTTTCCATTGCCTTCTGCATCCTCATGTCGTTGATCATTGCTGATTCTTCCGCCTTCAGGGGCAATTTCCCACCCCTAGGACAAGAGAGCGCCCTGAACCTCTATCCGCTCCTCCGCCCTCTTTGACAAGGCCGTTGACAGAATGAGGCTGACTTCTTATGCCGGAAGTCTTCGGCCGCCAATGCTGATTATTTATCAAAATTTAGGCAGTGTGGGGGATCGAACCCGGGACCGAAGACGTTTTGATTATGAATCAAAGACGCTACCCCTAGACCACGGGTATAATTGCGAAAGTGTTGCCGGTGCAGGATTTTGTGTACGAACTGACGTCTCTCCATTACGTCCCGTAAATGTTTGGTGGGAGTCATGTCGGGCGAGCCGGGTGGCCAATTCATTCGCTTGAATAGTCCAGAATGTTCGTCAAACAAATGTCAACTACTGTGGCCCGGCGCCATGGTGCGTTTTCATCCATAAAAATCCCATCGTTGTTTGGGAGCATGAGGTCCATGAATGTCGGCAAAGGGTCTCCAAGTAGCCGAACATGACCATTTCCAGTCAAAGATTGGTTCAAGTGGACCAGAAGGCCCAGTAAATGCAATGCAAATGCAGGCCATACCATTATGGAGGCACCACCAACTTTCACAGTGCCTTGTTGACAACTTGGATCCATGGTGTCGTGGGGTCAGCACCACACTGCCATCATCTCTTACCAATTGGAATTGGGACTCATATGTCTAGGCCACGGTTCCCCTCTTCATCTAATCGATATGGTCACGAGCCCAGGGGAGACGCTGCAGATGATGTCGTACTGTTAACAAAAGCACTCGCGTCGGTCGTCTGCTGCCGTAGTCTATTAACGTCATATTTCTCCGCACTGTCTTAACGGATACGTTCGTTGTATGCCCCATATTGATTTATTGATTTCTGTGTTAACTACACAAAGCGTTGCTCGTCTGTTGGCACTGACAACTCTACCCAAACGCCAGCGCTCTCGGTCGTTACGTGAACGCCATCGCCCATCGCGTGGTCCATGGTGAGAGGTATTCTCTTGACACTGTGGTTCTCGGAAAATTGAATTCCCGAACTATTTCAAAAATGGTTCAAATGGCTCTGAGCACTATGGAACTTAACTACTTAAACCTAACTAACCTAAGGACAACACACACATCCATGCCCAAGGCAGGATTCGAACCTGCGACCGTACCGGTCGCGCGACTCCAGACTGTAGCGCCTAGAACCGCTCGGCCACTCCGGCCCGCCCTGAACTATTTGCGAAATGGGAAGTCCCATCCATCTAGCTTACACTACTGTGCCGCGTTCAGAGTCTATTAATTCCCTTCGTGCGGCCATTATCAAGTTGGAAACTTTTTCACAAGAATGCCAGCTGCGCCAAGGTACTATCCTTTTATACCTTGTGTACGCGATACTACCGCCATCTGCATTTGTGCTTATCGGTATTCCATGACTTGTGCCACCTCAGCGTATAATGCCTGTCAAAAAAGTGAAGCACCTGGAAGACATGGGCGGATGTAAATGCAACTTCGTACACGTTCACACCCTAGGCGGGTATGTAAATGATTCAAGCTGCACAGTTCCCTGTGGCAATTTGAACGGCTACACGAGCCCATCAGTTGTGTTCGTGTTTAATGTTGTTGCCAGGCCTGGTGTGGTATATAACTGGCAGGAAAAGCATTAGATTTCGAGTGATCACTGTGTAAGGACAAGGACATACCGCGTACTCGTATGAGACAGCGTTATCAGCACCTGACAGAGTTTCAGAGGGGCCTCATTGAAGATCTCCACTTTGCTGGCTAGTCTAATAGTTCAATATCCAGATCTGTGGTGCCTTCGGGTGTTGCAGTGGCCCGATGTTGGACTGCATGAGAACGTGATGGCGGGTATACTCGTCTTCAGTGTTCCGCTCGTCCACGTCTGACCACCACAAGTGGGGTTCACCGCATTAGGCACCAAGCACGTAGTAACCCCTTCACAAATACGCCTGCCACCCGAGAACGAGAAATGGACTCCCTGCCACATACTGTATCATAGTGCGCCGTTGGTCGGAGACTAGCAGCTTCTGCACTACCACAGATGACCAATGGTGGTGAATATGGTGTCGACCTGGTGAGAGCTCCCATTCTTCCACTGTTTTGGAGAGGCACAGCGGTGTTACCCGCTGGCGTCATGGCGTAGGATGTCATCGCGTACAACTTCAGTTTCTTCTAGAGTGCCCATTAATCTGCCTTTCTAGACCCTACGTAGTATGTTTAAAGATCCCCTTGAAACGCCCGCTAAACCCGCTGGGCAGAACAGGTAATAGGATTCTGGAAAGGGCATCTAATTGTTATTTATTGTAATTTAGTAATTTTTTCAAGCAACGCGGCACATAGCCGGATCTTCACCTAAGGCAACTCTTTCCGGCTGAAGGCCAACAAGAAATCTAAAAAATCTACTAAATAAAAATCCAATTAAGATAGCAATAAAATAATTTAAAAACAAAAAAGCAACATATGCAAAGTTCCACACAAATGGCTGAGGGCCACAATTAAATTGCAAAGTTGTACAATATATTACCATATACCTTTAAAGGCAGAAGGTCAGCACGTTTAACAACAAGAAATCCAAAAAATCAACAAGATAACAATCCAATTACGATAGCAGTAAAATAATTTAAAGAAACAACATATGCAAGGTGCAATACCAATGGCGGAGGGCCACAATCAAACTCCAAGATTTCAAAATATATTACCATAATCTTTAAAGGCAGAAGGCCGCAGTGTTTAAGCTTGAAAGATAAATTTAAAAATTAATTTGCAAAATTTAAAGAAACAAACAATAACCATAAGCCTAAAATTTAAAATAGCTGACAACGGATAATTAAACACCGGTGGCACTCAGGCCTCCAGGGAGGTCGGTCTGCCCTCGTTCACTTAGGTGAAACAGGTGGTGAGCCCTACTATACTTGATCCGTCGGAACCCAACCAGGGGGCAGCTACGGAGCGACCAACAACTTGCTTCCCGTCAACCAGTACATGAGAACCCCAACCGGCAAAGTTACAAACGTGACAATCCACAATGGAGTACGTATTAGCTGTCAAAATTACACACCATGTTGGACAGCGACAATAGGTGAGGAACGGACTCTGCTAGAAATTACGTTAGTGGCCAGGGCAGGTAACCGGAACACTAACGGCCACAAGACAGAAAATTACACTGGTGGACTCAAATCGTAGTCGACCAAAATAGTTAATTGCACAGCATGGCCGCTAGACCTCAGCAGTAGAACCACTCCGTGTTGCACACCGGAAAGCCTCCCCAACAACAAACCACTACTCAACTTTGACGTTCTGAGTTGGCGAACCACGAACCTTGTAGCGATCGGCCAGCTCCACACACGCTGCGACACTGCGCAGGGCCCGGCAGCGGACCCGGGCGACTGTCTTCCCAGGTCCGCACCAACCGACCGCCTGCCCGCTGATCCGTCCGCGACTGTTGCTCGGTCGCGACTGCACTGCTGATGTGTCTCCGACTCACTTCCAGACACACGACGGCGGAAATACTGGCTCGGACCCAACCATGCAGAGGAAACAGGCCCACTGGCTAAACGACATCCCTGCACCAGGAAAGAACCGACACAAGTTCCACAAGATGATAATTGAAGGGTGCCAGAAGCGCTGAGAGAACCAATTACACGTCGTCCGATCAGACGACCGACCTCTCAGAGCCGGTATGCCGACAACATTTAAATAACTTGTCAAAGGAAAACACACCAACTACACACACAACCTGACAAACACTTGCATCAAGACCAGAACGATACGCAACAGTAATTAAGCACACACGAACACAAATCGGGAGTCGATGCACACACACACACACACACACACACACACACACACACACACACACACAGCAAACTCACGAACGATCGGCGAACCAAAACGCGTCGTCCGGTAGGGCAACCTACCGACGATCCACCAAGGCCGTGGCCCGGCTCAGGTGATGCGTGACGGCAATGGTCGGGCGAGCCACGTCGACGCAGCCCTCGCTGCTACTCCAACCCGACTGCACCAGCGCCGTATTGCACATAGCCGACTCATGAACAATCGGCGAGCCAAAACGCGTCGTCCGGTAGGGCGACCGATCGACAATCCACCAAGACCGTGGCCCGGCTAAAGTAAAGCACGGCGGCGATGGTCGGGCGAGCCATGTCAGTGCAGACCTCACTGCTGCTCCAGCCGACTACCCTAGTGCCACATTGCCACTCCCCGACTTGCAGGTCCGGACTGAGCTCCAGATGCGTTTCAACCAACTGGCAGACCCGAACTCGCAACCCGAACTTCCGACACGAACCGCCAATCGGAACTCGCTAACGACAGACAACGACCGAGAAGAAACATCAGTCAAGCAAAGATACTATGAGAGGGGATATATCGATACGCGCTGCTAACGCCGCTCACGGACAGGCAAAGCAGTAACTCAGTGAGAGTAGCAATTTAAATCAACGTAGTGAGGTGGAAGTACGTTAAAAACAGGGTGTAAAATACATAATTGGCGGGAACACGAGCCACGCACGGCTCAGCCCTGATGCTGTTAATGTTATTACTGTAGTATCAGCGATGTGCACAAAATGAAGATTTACAGTTCTCGCTTATGTTTGTGTGCTCCCAGAACCTGGTGGAGAACGTCAGTGTGTTTTCCCCGAATAGAAATTTTCACATTTGTCACATCTGATTTTATAAATCTCAGACTGTGTAAATTTTCGTAATGTATAAATGTGTAATTGGTTGTACCTGCTGTTAATCTCACTATACATTGTTCTTATTACGTTGTATTGCATTCTGTAGATGCCTGAAAATGGCTTAATGCCGAAATAGCAATTGCAAAATAAAATTCTAACACCTTAAAGCAAGACGACATAATTTCAAAGAAGGATTAAGAAGTGTTGGTCTGATATGCTGGATAGCCTGAATGTGTTTTTCTGGTGGATACCCATCCTTGTTTAGGGAAACCCTGGCTGATTCCCGGTCACTGCCTAAGAATGTGCAATACAAAAGTGCAGGATGTCCTACTTGTAAGGGGACCTGCAAAAAGTGCTATAAAAATCTTCATAAAAGTGGATACGAAACGAAATTTGTACACGTACATAGCTGAAAAATGAAGATACAGGCTGAGCGAAAACTCCCCGTACCTCCTAGCATCGAACTCTAATTGATTTAATATTAATTTTGTACATGACTGTGCAAGAAAAAGGATGTTGGTAGATCTCCTAAATTCATATGATCTGATGCAAACTGTGTTTTTTCCAACTAGGGTGCAGGGGAACAGTAGCACAGTCATAGACAATATTTTTCTTCATTCTTCATTACTAGATGGGCATTCTGTTAGTAAAAGGGTGAATGACCTTTCAGACCATGATGCACAAATTTTAACACTAAAAGGTTTTTGTACTCTAACCAATGTCGTATTTAATTACAAACTACGTAGGAAAGTTAATCCAACACCAATAGAGAGTTTTTCAAAACTTGTCAAGGAACAAGTGTGGCAAGATGTTTATAGTGCCGATAATATAGATGATAAATACAATGCTTTCCATAACACATTTCTCATGCTCTTTGAAAGTTGCTTTCCATTAGAACATTCTAAACGGGGTACTAGCAGTAACGGACAGCCCGGTTGGCTGACTAGTGGGATAAGGATATCATGTAGAACAAAGCGGGAATTATATCAAAATGTTAGAAGTAGTCACAATCAAGCTACAGTAGCCCATTACAAACAGTATTGTAAGGTGCTTAAAAATGTTATTAGCAAGGCAAAAAGTATGTGGTATGCAAATAGAATAGCTAATTCACAGGATAAAATTAAAGCCATATGGTCAGTTGTGAAGGAAGTGTCTGATCAGCAGCACAAGGCTGACGATATAAAGTCAGTTTCCAGTAATAATATTTCTGTTACTGATAAATCAGATATATGTACAGTATTTAAAAACCATTTTCTGAGCATTGCTGGTGAATTAAATAAAAATTTAGTGTCCACAGGAAATCATATAAATGTCTTAGCAAATGCCTTTCCGAGATTGACGTCTGAAATACTCCTCTGTGATACAGACAAGAGGGAGATTGAGACAATAATCAAATTACTGAAGACTAAGGACTCTCATGGTTATGATGGAGTGTCTAGTAGAATGTTAAAGTACTGTGCTGCACATGTTAGCCCTGTATTTAGCCATATTTGTAATTTTTCCTTTAGGAATGGTCAGTTTAATGAGCGATTAAAGTACTCAGTAGTAAAGCCGCTTTATAAAAAGGGAGAAAGGGATAATGTAGATAATTTTAGACCTATTTCTATGCCATCAGTGTTTGCAAAAGTTATCGAAATGGCTGTGTATGTAAGGTTAATTGATCATTTTATATCACACGATGTACAGTTCGGCTTTAGAAGTCGTTTGACAACTGAAAATGCTATATTCTCTTTTCTCTGTGAGGTACTGGATGGGCTAAACAAAAAGTTTCGAACGCTTGGCGTATTTTTTGATTTAACAAAGGCATTTGACTGTGTTGATCACACAATATTACTCCAGAAGTTGGACCATTACGGAATAAGGGGAGTAGCTCACAATTGGTTCACCTCATACTTTAGCAACAGGCAGCAAAAGGTCATTATTCACAATGATGATAACGGCTGTGATGTGGGATCTGAGTGGGGTACTGTGAAGTGGGGGGGGGGGGGGGGGGGTGCCCCAGGGATCAGTGTTGGGGCCGCTCCTGTTCCTTATTTATATAAATGATATGCCCTCTATTATTATGGGTAACTCTAAAATATTTCTGTTTGCTGATGACACTAGCTTGGTAGTAAAGGATGTTGTGTGCAACATTGACTCGGCAGTACATGAGCTCAGTTCATGGCTTGTAGAAAATAAACTAACGTTAAATCACAGTAAGACTCAGTTTTTACAGTTCCTAACACACAATTCAACAAAACCTGACGTTTTAATGTCACAGAACGGGCATATGATTAGTGAAACTGAACAGTTCAAATTCCTAGGTGTTCAGATAGATAGTAAGCTGTCGTGGAAAGCCCACGTTCAGGATCTTGTTCAAAGACTTAATACTGCCATTTTCACTATTCGAACGGTATCGAAAGTGAGTGATATTTCGACACGTAAATTAGTCTTCAGTGCTTATTTTCATTCACTTATGTCGTATGGTGTTATGTTTTGGGGTAACTCTTCCCATTCTAGAAGGATATTTTTGGCTCAGAAACGGGCTGTTCGGGTAATAAGTGGTGTGAGTTCGCGAACCTCTTGTCGACCTCTTTTCACGAGTCTGGGTATTTTGACATTGGCCTCTCAATATGTATATTCCTTATTGTCGTTTCTTGTTACCAATATTAGTTTATTTCCAACAATAAGCAGCTTTCACTCGGTTAATACTCGGCAGAAATCAAACCTCCATTTGGATCGGACTTCCTTAACTCTTGTGCAAAAAGGTGTGCAGTATATTGCTGCATCCATTTTCAATAAGCTGCCACTCGAATTGAAAAATCTTAGCAGTAATCCATGCGCTTTCAAATCGAAACTGAAGAGTTTCCTCATGGGTCACTCCTTCTATTCTGTCGAGGATTTCCTTCAAAAATTAAGATAATTCTCATTGTATTGCTGATAGCGTTTGCTTAAACTTATGTACTGATTTTCTTTCAGGTTCATGAACATTTATTTTTATCTGTTATTACTTTTTATGTTGTAAGTTCATGTACTGACACGTTCCATGACCTTGGAGATTTGCTCCTCAATTTTGTCCTACGGAACTTGACATTTATATAAATAAATAATGAAAAAAGTACCAACATACATATTAAGTGTCCAATATATCAGTAGGTTCCCCCTCATTCCGTAAACACAATTCCATACCCCCCACGTTTTCCTGGACATATTTTTCAGCATTTCCGGTGTTATAGTGCGAAATGCATCCTCAGCTCTTCATTTGTAGCATAACGACCTGCACATGCACCCGCTTTAATAATTCCCCAAGACGAGTTGTAAGCAGTGGTGAGGTCAGGACTTCTTGGTGACCGCTTCATGGGAGATGAACCACGACATTCCCACCGTTCTGATAAATCGTCATTAAGAACCTCGCGCACTGCAAGAGCATAGTGGGGAGGCGCTCCGTCTTACAGCAAGCCTGAAAAGTCATAAGCGATCAGTGAGGCCACTTTCCCCAAGCAGAGTTGTTAACCACGTTTGTGACACGCGTAAACAATTTGTGCCATTCAGAGTTCCTTCAAAAAAGTACGGCCCAAGCAGATGTTATGATACCATTGTTGCCCATATAATTACGTGAATAGGGTTCTTTTCTTACACGAGTGTATAGTGAGTATTCTCTTTGGCCCAAACGACAATAATTCTAGCTCGTGAGCTGCGATGGATGTCACATTCATCTGAAAACATAAACTTGTCACTATTCATTGCGTTTGGAAATTGAATTAATGAAGCACGGCAAGCTAAAACGCGCTCATTCCAGTCTGAAAACGATAACTCATTTACGAAAGTAATCGAATAGATCTGACCATGAAGATTTTTTTTTTTTTCATGTGGTCTCCCATTGTTATCTTAGGTACACCGAGCTCCGAAGCACGTTTACGTGTCGACTCCACAGGAGATTGTTCAATCGAAACAGGAACTCCGGCACATGTTTCTTCTCGTGTCTTCCTCCTTCCACTCCTCGGCCTGTCTTTAACGCTGCCAAAAGCAAAAGCAAGACTTTCCTAATCCAGATGTGATGCCTTTTGTATTATTAAATCTTTCCTGGAATGCTCCCATAATCTGTCTTATCTTCTGCCCCGTGTGTTGTCATTCGTGCACCCACACACTTGTCACTAAGTGCTCTACACATATGCCATTGCTAAAATTGAAACTCAACTGCGACAGCGAAAAATGCAAACATGAATTCCGACAACTGATTCCATCAACAGGTAAGCAGTGATGTATCTGCCAACCTGCATAACAACATTTGATACTAAACGGGGTATAGGGGTACGGAGAATTTCATCATCCTGTACGTTGCAACAGATGAATGAGACCTTTTCGCCCCTCCTCCCCCCCCCCCCCGTCCACCTGTATACACATTTCAACATGGCGCTACATGTTGGTAAATGTTGCTTCCAGACTACTCGATTTCACGGCAAATGTTCTCATGTAACTCGTCGCGTGGTAATATCTGTGAAATGTAGCAAAAACGAGGTTCTGCGAGCTGTGTGTGGGCATCGGGTTTCAGTGTAGTCTCGCTTACTCTTCGTGGTTTGCGTTCTGTGTGACTTGCTTGTTCTAGCGCTGGTTGGTTCTGACGATGAATCGATTTTCTATGAAAGAGCGAGTCTTTCTTATCAAACAGTCCTGCATTAATGGTTCCTACAATACATGTCCGTGACTGTTTTTAGAACGTTTCGGTGGTCGACGTATAACGTCTAAACATTGCGTTCAAGAATTGATGACGAAGCTGGGAACATTGTTACACTAGCAAGGCAAGGGGGGGGGGGGGGGCGCCCACACCTATTGCCAGTTAGTGTCGCTTTCAGAGTCTTTTCCCTGTTTATCGCAGGAATGTGTACTCTCGCCTAGCACGTGTCATACAACTGCTAAGAAAGTTGGCCTGTATTCCAACGAGTTTACAACTGTTCATGAACTGATAACATTCACGAACAAGCAGCACTGTGTTTAACTGTGTATACAGTTAAGGGGATGTCACATCCAGCACCTCTTGTAGTGTAATTTCATGTATAAAGGTACATCATGTATAAAGTTGGTTTCGTATCCACTTTTACTAAGATTCAACGTGTTTGCTGGGACTCCTACATGTCTAACACCTGTTTGTTGAAATTAAACACGTAGAATAAATGTAATTACGATTCCAAAAATGCTATTAAGTCAGATCGTTTTATTCGTTCAAATGCCTCTAAGCAATATGGGACTTAACATCTGAGGTCATCAGTACCCTAGACTTAGAACTTCTTAAACCTAACTAACCTAAGGACATCACACACATCCATGTCCGAGGCAGGATTCGAACCTGCGACCGTAGCAGCAGCGCGGTTCCGAACTGAAGCGCCTAGAACCCTTCGGCCATAGCTGCCGATTGTTTTATTCGTCATAATAGGTCTATTTCGGCAAATACTCATAGTCTGGTTATCTGTATTACATGGTACATAATTTTGGTATGATATTTGTAACATTATAGCTAGATAACTATTAGAACATGTTATTATATAATTTGTTAAATACGTCAAATGGGTTTAACATCCATTTGTTTTCGAGGTTCTGTCGCTGTCTCTCTAGTTTCATTACACTCCATTAGAGTTCTCGGAGTAATAACTGTTAGCTATAGTAGATATGACTTATCGTCTGACATAATTTCCAGACTGCTTTCTTTTCTTTAGACCGATAACAATGAAACAGCTTATTTGACAGATGTATCAGCGATATTGTATGGTTTCGCATCAGTTTTGTTTATCATGCTGTAACTTGGTGATCTTTGCTGGTGCTATAGTTGTTGGCCTTGTGTAATTTCTGGTTATTTCGTACTATTTTGTGCCTCTATTCGTCTTCTTGATTGAATATTTCTGTAAAGTTTACGATGTAATTATTCTATTTTAGATCGTTTTGCTCATTAAGTATTTTTAGTAGGTAGTTGTTCATATGTAAATAGTCCGTCCCGATAGATGAGTGGTCAGCGTGACGGATTGCAGCCCTACGGGCCCTGGTTCGATTCCCGGCTGGGTCGGGGATTCTCTCCGCTCAGGGACTTGGTGTTGTGCTGTCTTCATCATCATTTCATCCCCATCAGGCGCACAGGTCGCCCAATGTGGCGTCGAGTGTAATAAGACCTGCACCAAGCGGCCGGACCGGCCCCGCAAGGGGACTCCCGGCCAATGACGCCAAACGCTCATTTCCATATCTAAACAGATTCCCATTCTTTCAAAATATACATTAGTGGTCTTTTGCATGTTAAGTGTAGAATTTGGATAGCTTGTTCTAAACTATCTGCGGTGTGTAGTTCGGTTTTTAAGTCTTAGAAATATTGTACCAAAATTATGTACCATTTACTGAGAGATAATCTCACAGTGGCTGCATGCCGAAATAGACATGTGGTAACGAATAAAACTATCTGACTTAGCAGCGTTTTTGAAATAATAATTACATAATTTCCTTAAAAGACGTATACAACATAGCGGGCCAGGGTAAATGACTACTGTGATGACGGTCAGAATTCCTTGTGAAAATTTTTAAAATAGTTGCCAAATCTTCAGAAACAATGGGCCCTGTCCAGTGTGGAAACACTAGGAGCGTGGGATTTTTGGAACTGGCAGTACATCTGTTTACAGTTACTTTGGAGAAACGCTGTTCTGCAAAGAGAGGAATGGTACCTATAAACATTTATTATACTGTGCAAGCAACAATAGTATTCTATACATAAAGACACCGGATATAAAATTATTCATCCTCAAGCACACATCATTCGAACACTGTAAAACACTACCTCTAGCGAAGAAGAAAGTCCACGTGCATCTTTACGTATGTCATACAGAGCTGACGTAACCCACTGATATTAATTATATTCAGTAGAACTGCTAAATTGTAACAATCACAGATATTTTCTATTGGGTTAAGTCTGGGTGATGTAGTCGGCCAAACTAGGTGAAATAGGGAGCCCGAGTGTTTGTGAAACCAGGAACAGAAGCATGGAACACTGCAAATACATCTCTTGTCGTTTTGGAAGACCGACTTGTCCTGAGTATACTCATTACTAAGATGTAGAAGAAAGGAAAGCTCTTTGTCATCAAAAATTTGAAATTAAGCTCCTAGTGCGTCTTCATGTAATCTAAATGAATGAGTCTATGTCATGGTAAGAAAAATACTCACAAATCACCACAGAACCACTTCTGGCCTGAACTTCACCGTCCAAGCACTGCGTGTTAGAACGTCTCATTCTGCTGTCAGTGCACTGGAGGGTCTTGAATCATTTGAAAAACGACTGCACTGCAGCTCATCGACCCACACTACATGCAGCCTCCAGTAACCTACTGACCTCTTTCTATGACGTTTATTCCTCTGAAGACGTGCAGCTTTATGTATCCCTGTTAGCAACGTTTCCGACTCCAAGTACCCATGGCATTCATCTCACTTCGCAATGTTCGCACGGCTACTGGTTGTGATGGACCTGCATTGACTATTGACTGTGAAAGGTGGCTACACTGAGCCACAGCGCCAGAGATTGCGCCAAAGAGTATTATTCAGCCGCCTCCACTGGCAGTGCTTGGGGAGACCTCGTAGTAGTCAGTGCTTGTTCAGAACTCGTGGTAGGCAGTGCTGGTCGAGAACTCGTAGTAGGCAGTGCTTGTTGAGATGTGCTAGTGAAAAGTGCTTGGGGAGAACTCGTAGTAGTCAGTGCTTGTTCAGAACTCGTGGTAGGCAGTGCTGGTCGAGAACTCGTAGTAGGCAGTGCTTGCTGAGATGTGATACTGAAACGTTCTTGTTGAGATGTGATAGTAACGAGTCGGTGTGGAAATATTGTAATGATTAGAGTGCTTTTCGTCAATATATGAAGGTAAAAGAAAAAAAAATTTTCCTTTTCTTTTTATTATCTCAATGTCTTAAATAATGCACCATTACAGGTTCAGTCAACAAAGCATCTGGCTTGTGTTCTTGTATTAGAGTGTAATTCTGCTTTCCTTACGCAATTATAGTATTTCTATTTTTTAGTTACTTCAGTATAAATGGTATTTAAAATTTCTTGTCTTGGTGAAGAAGAACCGTGCCAGATGTGTACGTTGAGTCACACTCCCACACACAGAACAATTACACTTGTGCTTTGGTTTCGTAGGTTTTATAGTTGCTGGGGACTTAATTAATTAATTGTGTTAACGAAAATTTTCATTTCATTCTTTGTTGTTGTTCTATGCAGTCAGATTGCGTACTAAGACTAGTCAGGGCCAACCGTTTACGAGACACAGCGTAATCGGACATACAGCCACCAAAATTAAAAATTATTTTCAAACATAATAATTAAGCCCCCATGCAACTGACTGCAGCAATTCATGTCAGGTTTGAAAAACCGACTGTCGATTAGGAAGCTTTTATAACCACTGTTATTCCGTTTTATATGGCTGCAACTCGTACATTTTACGTTATAGACAAGTTGAAAAAAATGGTTCAAATGGCTCTGAGCACTATGGGACTTAACATCTTAGGTCATCAGTCCCCTAGAACTTAGAACTACTTAAACCTAACTAACCTAAGGACATCACACACATCCATGCCCGAGGCAGGATTCGAACCTGCGACCGTAGCAGTCCCGCTGTTCCGGACTGCAGCGCCTAGAAGCGCACGGCCACCACGGCCGGCAGACAAGTTGAATATTCTTTGTTGAGACACCAACAAATCTGGAAATCTCATTCGTCGTGTGGTCATGCACGAGTCCTAACACGAAAGCTCCTTTCTGCCACTGTGACCCGTCCCATCTTATAGAGCTGATTCCATATAACTGACTGGCACATTAATACCGCTTCACTGGCATGACTTATTTCATTGGTGGAAATCCACGTAACTACTCCTCCTTATTTCTAGATAAATAACTTTGATTAATGAGTTTATAAGCTGCTAAGGGCTATTGCAATGTCTTCGTAGATGTAATGATACTTACGGAATGGAAGAACTGTCTGGCAACTTATACTGTTGACCAGGAAACACACGAATGAATTACGAGTATTATCTCATTCTTTGGGAAGGCTCCTTTGCTGTTTCCCTACAAATATGTAACAACGTGGAAATTGATTACTTCTTACTGAGTTTCGTTTGGTAACTAAAGTCAAAAGCGCTATAGTTTTAAAAATCGTGTTTGAGAATGTCCATGGGACAAGACTAAACTCGAATCTATCAATAAACGCTACACCCTAAAGACAAACCCGTTGTTAAAAAAGTGGAGTACGAAGATGAGGGTGTACGAAACGAAAGGTAAAGAAAGAGAAAAGACGTATTTAGTTGACAGGGAATGAAATGGTAGTCTCATTACAAAACGGTGTGAATAATTTTTATTAATCAACGTTATTGGCTCATTGGCTTGGTTGAAAAATAGAAAACAGATATTAGAGCTCTTACAACAGGACCCATCGGCTATTGAAGGATGTCGTAGCAGCTCGGATTCGAAATATTTCCTCTTCCTCACACTGCTTCAATCATGTCAGGCGACATTTCATTTACCTGATCTCAAAAAATTGCTCCAAGAGATGACATTTTTGTAAAATGGAGAGATTAACTCGACTGTAAGCAACAAAGAGTTTGAGAGGATTATCTTTCCTGAGAGAAAAAAGAATTATACTATTTATGGAACATACACGATGCGCTTACGGACATTATTTGGATGACAATAGTTTGATTCGGAAATAATCATATTTACTTTCCACAAAATCATCCATCATTTCAGCCAGGTGTAAGAGGACCCTTCATGGATTGTCACTGGGTTGATTCTACAACATTTACTTGATTTTTATTTTAAATATGTGTACTTGTATTTTCAACGATTGTCTTACTTTTGCGAACATTTTTGCACGTGCTGCTCGTGATTCTGTTAATATCGGCGTATAAAAACTTTATTTACAGGTATACTACGCTTGGTTCATTCGTGTAAAATTCATTAGGTTGTGCATACGGACGCAACGTGTTTAAGATGTCGTTACTGTAACGCGCATAACGGCTCTTCTTACATGAGAAGCCTTAATCATTATGAGCGTGTTCGAACAGTAGGGTAAGTCATTTTCTGCAGAAACTATTATCATTATTAAGTAACAGTTTTACCTTCTTTTGGGTATCCTCTGTTCAATGCACGACGTCCTCTTTCCGGCCGACTTCTCTGATCCAGACATGTAGGGGGTGGCGAAGAACAAAGGACGCTTTGTAGCCCAGAGGTTAAAGGAGATGATCTCCTGCTTGGAAACACAAGGGGACAGACTGGAACCCTAGTTGTTAAGGCAATATATTCGCATTCGAAAGAGATGAGGTTCGAATATGCAGCCTGTCATCCAGGTTTAGGTGATATGTGTTTTCCCTACTTCTCTTATGGTGAATGCCAGAGACCATTCCACTGCTAATCGTCTACGCAATTAATGCGGGCTTCTGCTCAGTTTCTAACAATGTTGTCGACGGAGAAATGTTCAGCCAGAATTTACAGGATGTTGGTGACACTTTCTATTTTTCAGCGAGTCTCCACCTGGCAGAAGCAACTGTGTAAATAGTTTCCAGAGAGGCAGCCATTAGCACGAAATATCGCTTGTAACTTCCCATCTCTCGGCTACTGCGTCAGTTTAAAACAACATGGTTCCGCAAGATAATTTATCAAAATGCGTCAATCCAGAAGTTCGAAGAAGATGGGAATTGCAATGACGGATAACTCTTCAGTTACTTTTAAAGATTTTTGTGGTTGTTGCTAATAATCGTGACTGTGGTTTTTCTTTCCAAAATGAAACAACAATCTCACTAAATGGTATTCTCTATTTCAATGAGTAAAATTCAATTACAGAAGCGCACCTAGCATTAATTTTATCTGCAACAAGCTATTAAATGCAGTCAACATAAACTCAAAACTAACTGCGATTCTGCTCAATGGTGCGTAAACAGCGTATGGTACTGGCGATACTTACGCACACAATTATTAGAAAGAACAGTGTACTTTACGAATATCGTTTTTACAATATAACGTTTTATACATGAACGTTTTTAGCTTGTAATGTTACGAATTTTTGTTATTCGCCATGATACATCATGTTGCGCTCGTTTTCTTTATTTTTATATTCTCCCCTTGCGTTTATTGCCAAGCGACATTCACATATGAACTGTCCGTCTGTAAAAATGTTTCTCTGTGCACTAGACCCAAGACGTAATTTGCTGCTGCTACGTACGCATGAAGGACTTTTTTTCAGTAAATATTTTAGCGAAGGACTACACAAGCTGTATAAAAGTTTTCGTTCCTGGCGGTAGGTCCCAATCTTGCGATGGAAATTTAATTCATTTATTTTTTAGGCAAGCTGGCGAAACTGCTAGGTTAGTATACGATTATTATTCATTTTTATTTTTTCAGTAGTCTGAGCTGTTCCGCTTACTGGCCAAGCGCAATTCTCAGATCGGCTGTCACTATTAACTTTTTTGTAGTGTGACTTATTATGTTGATGTAGTTACTGTAGCTGGAAAAATTTAATTTCGCAACTATGGCTTATAGCTTTCGATTTAACTATAAAGGTCACAGTAAAATAGAAATGTAACTGATTGAACTCTACAAATCATACGTTTATAATTGGTTGGGACTCTAAAATTTACTTACGATGAATTAGCTGAGAGCAATGAAACTGTTATCCTTTTCGTCAACAGTTCCTAGCTGTATGCAATTCCTTAATTTCATTGTGTATAAAGATTTCATTCCCTATCAACCGTTAGAGAGTCAGGGACGAGCGGGCAGTGAGAAAAGACTCCCGACTGGAATGTTTTATAATGAGTACCTCCAAACAATCATATATAACTTCTAATTTACTTCAGCTGTGGTCTACGTAAAATATTTTTAATTATTTTCATATTTCTTTATCAATTTCGGCTACAAAAGGCACAATGATTTTCTGCTGAGCGTTGATGTAACAAGTCAGAAATTACTAAATGCCCTTCTATTAGTTCTAGCTCCGACGAATAACAACAAACAGAAAACAGTAAAATAGACTTCGCGTCGGCTGTTCTCCAGTTTTAGATAATATTTACAGCATTTTTTTTACAAAAATAATGAAGCTCACTTCTGACAGTTGTTCGTGAAAGAGAGTAGCACAGACATAAACCAGGTACGCTCCCGGTACTGTTAACAGTGGAGCACTTCTGTCGCTAATCGAGTAAGTGGTCAGTCAAGTGACTGTAGAGTCGATAAAATAAGAAAGAGAATTTATTTTTTTCTACGTTGTACCCAACGTTTTCACGGCAGCATCCACACAGTTAGTTCTATACTATATCGCGATCTTCGTTGAATGATTTGCGTCTCACTAACTTCAGGCCGGCCGGGGTGGCCGAGCGGTTCTAGGCGCTACAGTTTGGAACCGCGCAGCCGCTACGGTCGCAGGTTCGAATCCTGCCTTGGGCATGGATGGGTGTCCTTAGGTTAATTAGGTTTAAGTAGTTCTGAGTTCTAGGGGACTGATGACCTCAGAAGTTAAGTCCCATAGTGTTCAGAGCCATTTGAACCATTTAAACTAACTGCAAATTGTAATGTCGGGACTTCGCTTTAACAGATGCCTGCTGATATTACTGTGTTTTATGTTTCATTGTACATAAAAGAGCATATCTTCCAGTAACTATAATGCATTTTTCTCGCATTACTTAACATATTTTGCATAGAATTATGACAGCCGATGGATGAAACGCTGTTTTTATAAGCGAAAGAAATTCGTCAGCAGTATAACTTTTAAGATTCGAAATGGTGCGATTTTCACTCAGTGTACTACAAAGCTATTTAAGAAGATTAACAAAATGTTGTACAAAATGTCAGATACTGAATGTACAAAAACTAAACGTTGACAATCGTTGTCGATTGGCAATAAAAATGTGTACTGTCTCTTTACCAGCGTTTTTAATTATTATCGTATGGAGCAGTTGCAACAACAGACCCAATACACATTACCAACAGTGATTCATCGTACAATATGAATGTATAGCAATGGCTGTTTGAACTGGAATACTGCGCTTTGTTATCAGGTCCAGGCTGGTAACTATGTCCTACCACCCGTTACTGGGCAGTCCACAATGCAGCATATTGTAAAACAGACTTTCGCAAAACGTAATGGTCTTACTTTCAGTAAAAGTTCAGCTCTATCCGACAAAAGCCGTCCAGTTTTCACTGTATTTCTATTTATTTCAGCTACACGCGGTACGGAGCGTCGTAGCACACAGAACATTCAAGAATTTCTATTTTTGTTTTCCTCTCCTTATAAGGGAATATTGAAATTCTACATGTCGTATTTTGGTACCTGGATTAGATGCCTTATTCATTTGCACTCTTCTTTCGTCTACTGCTCTTCAGTTATCTTAATTACACCGACATGAACACTCGCACTTTGCCCTGGTAAAATTGCTAGATATTGCCTTGCTCTGTTATATAATAATGTGTGTTCCGCTTTGTACTAAGCGGCTGATGTGGTGTCATGGAGGAACTTTAACTCTGTAGTGCTCAGATTACATCTACCTTTACGAAGTTATAATAAGTGTTCCATAAGGCGAGCCTAGCATAGTACAATCATTGCTAATCCGTTACCTGTACGCAACAGGCGGCCTGGCCATTCTCTTTCTCTTCTAGGAGCAACATTTCCAAAAAATGGCTCTGAGCACTATGGCACTTAACATTTGAGGTCATCAGTCCCCTAGAACTTAGAACTACTAAAACCTAACTAACCTAAGGACATCACGCACATCCATGCCCGAAGCAGGATTCGAACCTGTGACCGTAGCAGTCGCGCGGTACCGGACTGCAGTGCCTGGAACCGCTCGGCCACCGCGGCCGGCAGCAACATTTCTCATTGTGCTCCAAGGTCCATATTACACTTGGTCAAATTGTAAATCTGGACCTACTTTTTAAGTGATTCAGTGAAAACCAAGTTGAAAGACCAGTACAGTCTCTGTCTTTTGATGATTGGCACCAGTTTACCACTTGTAGTACTGTAATGAAGATCATCAGTTTGATACATTTCCTCCGTTTACTGTAACAGAAAAATACTATTCTGCTCTTCACGACATGTTGGCCACGTTATGTCATCGTAAATTGCACGGCTCATGGTAACTTTTATTGAGCCACATATTAAGTTATTGCTGTTGTCTCTTCGATTTGATAAAGCTCTCTACGCTAGTCTACCTTGTTCAACTCTTATCTTCTCTACAACCGGCATCCATTTAACCTTCTTCTGTACTCAAGCCTTGATCTCATTCTATAATGTTTATCTGTCGCACTTTCCTTCATTACCAGATTGACGAACTGTCTGATGTCGCAGGATCCCTTCTTTTAATCAAGTTGCACCATAAATTTCTTTTATCCCCTGTTCGATTCAGTACATTACTTATTCGATCTTCACGTCTATGCTTCAGCATTCTTTTGTAGCACCACCTTTCAATAGCTTGTAAGGCGGCCACATTTTGCCACCAAATATTTAAAACGCTTGTACATTTCTATTTACATTAGAGCAGATTGGAGTAATCATGTAATTGGCTTTTACTGGCTAGCACCACTTACTAACAGTTTCTGTAACACTGCATGTCTGGGAGTTATTTAGGGCTGAGCGCTGACAAAAATACCAGGTGGCTTCGCCCTCCTCAGGAGCCGCTATCGGGTAAGGAGAGGTGGGGAAGCATCTTATTCTGGAAGGGTGGACATTCATTGCCCTCAGAGAGAACTACGAGGCGGCGGTGGTTTATGGTGCCAGAGGCTGCAGATCCTCCGTAGCACAAACAGAATGGGCAGGATGTGCTGTCTAGCGAGACGAAAGAAATTTCAGAATAGTTTACTTGGAGGAAGATCGTCGGGGGCAGAAGAATTCGAAAGAACATCCTTTTAGTGTGAAGGAATGCGCGGGGTGACAAGTCGCGAGCTGATCTTTGTGGAATCTTCTCACAGGTAACGCCGAAGCACGCCTCCAGCAGAAACAAAGACGCATTAAGAAGCGGAAGTGGAATCGTACAGAAATTCTTCTGAAAGGAGTATGAGGTTCAGGTGACTGACTGGCACGTTAATGACCCATGTAGTGGGAGGTACTGATTTTGTAACGACTACTCGGATTCCTCGTCAGGAGCGCAAATGCAGGCGCCGCGTGTCCAGCTGGGAGCGGTGTATGGCGGGAGAAGAGAGACTTCCCTGCCGCCAGCAATCGCGACCACTTGCCTCTGAAAACCACTAGAAGGGACTCTGCTGGTGATAGCCAGAGCGGAGGAGCTGGCGGTCAAATTTTAAGGAGTGTTTCTTTCGACACAGGATGTGCGTGATTCGTTTCTCTGAGACAGAGTACTTGTTTTGTTAAATCGAATGACGATTCTTCACCTCTCTGTGGAGTCTGAAAGCCACTGAAGAGCTTCTTTACGGGAGGGCAGTTGATTCGCATTTCTGTTCCTGGCTAGTGAGCGAACGGAGATCTTCAGTAGTTAATCGTCGACATTTCACTTCCGTGCAAGTCCACACTCCAGTCAAATACCTTCAGGAAAGACTTGCAAACACATATTTATATTCGATGTTGACATATTTCTCTCTTCAAGAAATAGTTTTGTTGTTAATGCCAGTTGCATTTTAGTTTCACTGGACTTTGAACATCATCATTTACTTTGCTATCCAAAGAGCCAAACTCATCCACTACTTTTAGTGTCTCGTGGCCTAATCTAAATTCCTCAGCATCGCATGATTTAAATCCATTATATTCCGTTGTCCTTGTGTTATTTTCATTAAAATTCATACTATAATCTATTTTCAAAACACTATCCATTCCGTTCAGTTTATCTCCTTAGTCCTTTAACGGCTCTGACAGAGTTATAGTGTGATCGAGAAAACTCATAGCTTTTAATTTCTTTTCCCTCGGCTTTATTTCCCTTTCGAAATTGCTCCTTAAAGTTCTCTACTGCTCGCTCAACGTACAAATTGAAAAAAAATGGGAGATAGGCTACAACTCTGTCTCACTCCCTTCTAAACTACTACTTTCCTGCCAAACACATAACACCTTTCTGGTTTCTGTTTAAGTTGTTTATTACCGTTCGCTCCCTGTATTTTAATCCTGCTACCTTTAGAATATCAAAGAATGTGTTTCAGTTAACGTCTCAAAATGTAAGTGACTCAGTTTGTAACTAGTACCAGAAATACAATTTTAAGGAAAAGTAAGTCGTGATAACTGTGGTGTCACCGCCAGACACCACACTTGCTAGGTGGTAGCTTAAATCGGCCGCGGTCCATTTAGTACATGTCGGACCCGCGTGTCGCCACTGTGTGATCGCAGACCGAGCGCCACCACAAGGCAGGTCTCGAGATACGGACGAGCACTCGCCCCAGTTGTACGACGACATTGCTAGCGACTATACGGACGAAGCCTTTCTCTCATTTGCCGAGAGACAGAATAGCCTTCTGCTAAGTCCATGGCTACGACCTAGCAAGGCGCCTTTAGCCTTACATAGTTTGATAGTTATCGTATAAATGTCTCAAGAAGAACGTTGTAAACCAACAAAGAATAAAGTTAAGTATTCGAGGGGCTGCATACTTTTCTTATTAGCATTCAATAGTTATCCTGTTCCAGACTTCACGCCAGTCGGCGTGTGTGTACGCGTGCCTTTCTTTCGGCTATCCGTCACTGTGGACTGGCTGCATTGTCAGTCCATATCAATAACCATGCAACATTGACGGCCGTCGGATTGGCTGCTATCGTCAGGCGCAGCTTCTTCAACAGTTTTCTCTGATGTATCAGCTGCGTCAGGTGACGTACACATACGGATACTAATATACTGCTTGACAGTTGCTGAGGAACAGAGACATAGTTGGACAGGAATAGACAAAGATGGATGACATGAAACACAGTACATACGTAATAGAGATGAAGTGGTATATTTATAACGAAAACACTCGCGAAAGCAGGATAAGAGACATAAATAACGACCATGTTTGACATATGTCAGACTCCCAAAGTAAAGATCGATATCGGACTTTCAGTAAGGAATATGCCGTCCTCGGGTGCTAATGCACATTTTACACCTGTTATTCATGCCGGCTACGAAACTGTTTAGGAGTCCTTGGGGGATATTGCCCCAATCTCTCAAAGCTGTTTTCGGTGCTTGTACAGTTCGGGGTGGAGATGTTCGTTGAGAATCACGTCTTCCAAGGGCATGCCAGACATGTTCTATAGGTTTAGGCCCGGAGAGAACTTAGGCCATTCCATACATTCAATATCCTCACTTTCCAGTGTGTTCTACTTCTCATCAGTCCTTTGTCAGCGGGCAGTATCACCCATAGACAGAAAGTCGGGAACTACTGCACCCCTAAACTGATATACTAGATCCAGAATAATCTCTCTACAATGTCGTTGTACTGTAACCGTACCTCGCGCAAAGATGTCCAGAATGTTTGGCCATTGTGTATAACGCCTTCCCACACCTTAACGCCTAGTCCGCAACGATGACGTTCATGAATGTTTTGTGGTGTGTGGCGTGTTCTACTCTCCCTCCACATAAACTCGTGGTCAGAATCGCTTGTCACAGTTCGTCGGAGAACACCACTCTGTACCACTGTTACTGAACCCAACCAGCATGCTCCCTACACTAAACAGCTCTTTCACGACGATGGCTTGGTTGTAGTGGGGTACATTTAACAGGCTTCCGAGCATACGAACCAGACTGATTTAAGCGTCGTGAAGTGGTTGTGGCAAAGACACATGTACTGGCAGCAGTTGCAAGGTCTGCAGCAATCTGCCTAAAGTGAGATGCCTGCTCATTTTCGGCACTATGTCCACGTATCAATCCGCTTGCGGTGTGGTGGTCTGTATACAATCACCATCATGCTTTTGCATAGCATTTACACCTTCAGCAGCCCCTTTTAATCGTGGGACAAAACTTTTGGGCACACCCATTACTGCGGACACAGTAGTGACACTTTGACCAACTTCGAGCCGTCCAGTTGATCTACTAGGATCTTAAGCACTGAAATGAAATCTTGTAGACTTTTTGCCCTAGCACATGGAATATCGCACTAATCGGTTCGACAACAGCCTTACTCAAACCGCATGATTTGTCAAATGCTTAAAGAGCATTATTGCAGAGGCTTCGTTGCAGTGAACACGTCCCGCCCACTAAATTTCCTTTTACTATCACTAGTTCAAAAACATGGTTCAAATGGCTCTGAGCACTATGGGACTTAACTTCTGAAGTCATCAGTTCCCTAGAACTTAGAACTACTTAAACCTAACTAACCTAAGGACATCACACACATCCATGCCCGAGGCAGGATTCGAACCTGCGACCGTAGCGGTCGCGCGGTTCCAGTCTGTAGCGCCTAGAACCGCTCGGCCACCCCGGCCGGCCTATCACTGAACGGATGCTCTGCAGAAAATGTCGGTTATTACATAGCAACTGGCAGTCTTTCCTTAGCAATGATCACTAGTTCCTTAGCAACTGTCAGCAGTGCACATAATTTATGCAGTCTTAGAATTCAGCATACTTTCAACATAGGTATCCACGGGCTGCGGCATTAAGGTATTGGGCACACACATGATATCGCAAAATGGTGGTTCTCAGCCTGCTATCTCATTCTACTCACACTACTGATGAAGAAGAAACTACCCGACAACCATTTGTTAACCATTAAAATACGCACGTGATGTGTAACTGTCCTCAACTGCCATGTCCCTAAGGGATACATGCCACAGATTAGATCCTGCTGCCATATTATATCTGAGTTTTATACGTGGCACTTTGTCGTCTAAGTGTCCTCATTGGCCCCGGTGCTAAAGTATCTCACTGCACTTGAAGTACCAAGGCAAGAAGTTCTCGTTCGATGATGGACAAGAGTACAGAAAAAACAGTTTCTTCCAGTAAATGACACCATTCAGAAAATTATTTAATACCACTGAAATTGTGAGTTGGATTCCACATTCGCTCACGAAACAAGTGTCAAACCTGGGAAATAATGCACGCTGTAGTTGTTCCAGGCTGGTGTTGGGTGCCATGCAACTAAAGATGTCGACCGGTGGAATCCTTGAAAATGTAAATCACATATCACGATCTGATAACCGCTCTATGCAGTGTGATTAGTTAAAATTCTAAGACTGCAGGCTCAGGTTGTACTATAAGAGGAAAAAGATATTGGAAACTACTAACTAAGTCACGCTAATGACGGATCGGTGGCATCTCGGAACATTGCTTCTCTCCCACAAAAGGCTGGAAAATGAAACTGGCAATACAATGATTATTGACATAAATATGTGGACTGGTATTATAATGAAGTACACTACTGGCCAATAAAATTGCTACAACAAGAAGAAATGCAGAAGATAAACGGGTATTCATTAGACAAATATATTACACTAGAACTGACATGTGATTACATTTTCACGCCGTTTGGGTGCATAGATCCTGAGAAATCGGTACCCAGAACAACAACCTCTGGCCGTAATAACGGCCTTGATACGCCTGGGCATTCAGTCAAACAGAGCTTGGATGGCGTGTACAGGTACAGCTGCCCATGCAGCTTCAATACGATGCCACAGTTCATCAAGAGTAGTGACTGGCGTATTGTGACGAGCCAGTTGCTCGGAAACCGTTCACCAGACGTTTCCAATTGGTCAGAGACCATGAGAATGTGCTGGCCAGGGCAGCAGTCGAACATTTTCTGTATCCAGAAAGGCCCGTACAGGACCAGCAACAAGCGGTCGTGCATTATCCTGCTGAAATGTAGGGTTTCACAGGGATCGAACGAAGGGTAGAGCCACGGATCGTAATACATCTGAAATGTAACGTCCACTGTTCAAAGTGCTGTCAATGCGAACAAGAGGTGACCGAGACGTGTAACCAATGGCGCCCCATACCATCACGCTGGGTGATACGCCAGTATGACGATGACGAATACACGCTTCCAATGTGCATTCACCGCGATGTCATCAAATACGGATGCGACCATCATGATGCTGTAAACAGTACTTGGATTCATCCGAAAAAATGACGTTTTGCCATTGTTGCACACAGATTCGTCGTTGAGTACACCATCGCAGGCGCTCCTGTCTGTGATGAAGCGTCAAGGATAACCACAGCCATCGTCTCCGAGCTGATAGTCCATGCTGCTGCAAATGTCGTCGAACTGTTCGTGCAGATGGTAGTTGTCTTGCAAAAGTCCCCATCTGTTGACTCAGGAATCGAGACGTGGCTGCACGATCTGTTACAGCCATGGGGATAAGATGCCTGTCATCTCGACTGCCATTGGTATCCAGCACGGCGTTCCGTGTTACCCTCGCGAACCCGCCGATTCCATATTCTGGTGACAGTTATTGGATCTCACCAACGCGAGCAGCAATGACGCGATACGATAAACCGCAATCGCGATAGCCTACAATCCGACCATTATCAAAGTTGGAAACGTGATGGTACGCATTTCTCCTCCTTACAGGAGGCATCACAACAACGATTCACCATTCAACGCCGGTCAACTCCTGTTTGTGTATGAGAAATCGGTTGGAAACTTTCCTCATGTCAGCACGTTGTATGTGTCGCCACCGGCGACAACCTGGTGTGAATGCTCTGAAAAGCTAATCAGTTGCATATCACAGCATCTTCTTCCTGTCGTTTAATTTTGCGTCTGTAGCACGTCATCTTCGTGGTGTAGCAATTTTAATGCCCAGTAGTGTATTCAAACACATGTTGTTGTTATTGTGGTCTTCAGTCCTGAGACTGGTTTGATGCAGCTCTCCATGCTACTATATCCTGTGCAAGCTTCTTCATCTCCCAGTACTTACTGTAACCTACATCCTTCTGAATCTGCTTAGTGTATTCATCTCTTGGCCTCCCTCTACGATTTTTACCCTCCACGCTGCCCTCCAATGCTAAATTTGTGATTCCTTGATGCCTCAAAACATGTCCTACCAACCGATCCCTTCTTCTAGTCAAGTTGTGCCACAAACTTCTCTTCTCCCCAATCCTATTCAATACCTCCTCATTAGTTACGTGATCTACCCACCTTATCTTCAGCATTCTTCTGTAGCACCACATTTCGAAAGCTTCTATTCTCTTCTTGTCCAAACTAGTCATCGTCCATGTTTCACTTCCATACATGGCTACACTCCATACAAATACTTTCAGAAAAGACTTCCTGACACTTAAATCTACACTCGATGTTAACAAATTTCTTTTCTTCAGAAACGATTTCCTTGCCATTGCCAGTCTACATTTTGTATCCTCTCTACTTCGACCATTATCAGTTATTTTACTCCCTAAATAGCAAAACTCCTTTACTACTTTAAGTGTCTCATTTCCTAATCTAATTCCCTCAGCATCACCCGATTTAATTTGACTACATTCCATTATCCTCGTTTTCCTTTTGTTGATGTTCATCTTATACCCTCCTTTCAAGACACTGTCCATTCCGTTCAACTGTTCTTCCATGTCCTTTGCTGTCTCTGACAGAATTGCAATGTCATCGGCGAACCTCAAAGTTTTTACTTCTTCTCCATGAATTTTAATTCTTACTCCGAATTTTTCTTTTGTTTCCTTTATTGCTTGATCAATATACAGATTGAATAACATTGGGGAGAGGCTACAACCCTGTCTCACTCCTTTCTCAACCACTGCTTCCCTTTCATGCCCCTCGACTCTTATAACTGCCATCTGGTTTCTGTACAAATTGTAAATAGCTTTTCGCTCCCTGTATTTTACCCCTGTCACCTTCAGAATTTGAAAGAGAATTTGCCCGCGAAAGGCAAAGGTCCCGAGTTCGAGTCTCGGTCGGGCACACAGTTTTAATCTGCCAGGAAGTTTCATATCAGCGCACACTCCGCTGCAGAGTGAAAATCTCATTCTGGAAACATCCCCCAGGCTGTGGCTAAGCCATGTCTCCGCTATATCCTTTCTTTCAGGAGTGCTAGTTCTGCAAGTTTCGCAGGAGAGCTTCTGTAAAGTTTGGAAGGTAGGAGACGAGATACTGGCAGAAGTAAAGCTGTGAGTACCGGGCGTGAGTCGTGCTTCGGTAGCTCAGTTGGTAGAGCACTTGCCCGCGAAAGGCAAAGGTCCCGAGTTCGAGTCTCGGTCGGGCACACAGTTTTAATCTGCCAGGAAGTTTCATATCAGCGCACACTCCGCTGCAGAGTGAAAAAATCTCATTCTGGAAACATCCCCCAGGCTGTGGCTAAGCCATGTCTCCGCTATATCCTTTCTTTCAGGAGTGCTAGTTCTGCAAGTTTCGCAGGAGAGCTTCTGTAAAGTTTGGAAGGTAGGAGACGAGATACTGGCAGAAGTAAAGCTGTGAGTACCGGGCGTGAGTCGTGCTTCGGTAGCTCAGTTGGTAGAGCACTTGCCCGCGAAAGGCAAAGGTCCCGAGTTCGAGTCTCGGTCGGGCACACAGTTTTAATCTGCCAGGAAGTTTCATATCAGCGCACACTCCGCTGCAGAGTGAAAATCTCATTCTGGAAACATATTGAATTAAAATTAGCTTAATCATTGGAAATTATTCAGAGCCACAGAGAACGATGTTTACGCGATAAGATCAGGATAGCGAAAGAAAAAAAGTGAACAGCCAGGCATATGCTAGCTGCCCTCGAAACAATTGATGGTGGCGCCCTACTTTATTTATATATGTAGTATAAACGTTGTTGTATGAACTCTCTGATCCTGAAGCGTTGCAGTAAATTTTACACACAAAAAATCTTGTCAGACAACATGGAGAATAGCCACGAGAAAATCGGATAGTGATTTCTGTAAAAGGGCAGCCCGTTCATTTTTACTTCGGCAGCGCTTCTTGCCAATCAGAAACTCACATCTAATCCCCGTGTTTCAGCCTTCCATTACTGTAAGTAAACAGAACCGAATCAGACGTGGGACTGGTAGATCAGCAGTTAATCTCTACAGCTGGAGACGGCAGTGAGGTGCCGCTGGTAGAAAGGCGCCTTACGTGCTTAAGCCGAGTTCCTGGAAGAAATACGTCAGGATCGTTCTAAGGCAATTTAGTGGCTAGAAAATCTAGATATCGTTCTTGCTTTTCCTTTTGTTTCTTTAACTGGTTATAACTGTTAATGCACAGGTACTTGTGACTCTCCAAGAACAGCAAACGCTAAACGCTAAACTTGGATGTAAACGAAACTTGGTTGTGTATATCACCTCGCTAATTCCAAATAGTACAGTTTACCCGCATGCGTGGACAGTACCTGACTCGGCGGTATCAGTTGGTAGACCTCAACAGGACGATTGCTGGGAACAAGCTACGACTCACGAATGACATGGTATGCCACGTCTGACGTCTTCTACGGAGACTAGAACTAGTGGCAAACCTTCACCTATCACTGGGCAGTATTTGATGCGGCGATCATCCCTTCATCATGCTCAAGTCTTATGGGTCATACGTGTGGCCTCAATTCACATAACGTTACTGTCGTGTACCGCCCTACGGTCAAACTGTCACTCACCAAATTAGATAAAATAAAGTACAGCTGCGTTAGAACAAAGAAAAGCCTTAGCGTATTTTATTTGTTATCTGTTTATCATTACTTGCTCCAATACGTTGTACTATTACACGTCTGTAGGTTAGCTTACAATGTTATCTGTTACCTCAGATTAAAAAATATAAAGCAGTTCATGAGGTTACACTACTTGCCACTACTTTCTTAGTACAAAATTCGAATTCATCAAGTCTTAACCATTTACTTTCATATCACATATACAGGGGACCCGAACTCCATCACCAAAAAATTGGAAGTTATTCGGGAATATTTTCTGACCATTTTTGTGAAAGAGACCCGTCGTCTCCGATGACTCGTAACAACGTAATCACATTTCGCTTTGCTCCTTACCCTCGTTTATTTTTTTAACCCTTCCGTGATCGATAGTATACATAGGTATCACTCAAGTATTATGCAGTTTGGAGTGTTGGGATATATCTGTCTAGTGTTAGTATGTAATGAGATGCCTTCGTAACTCGGAGAAAAATACTACCGAGCATGGGTGGATAAACAGTGGGCCGTGACCGTTCAAATGGGGCGGTATATGCTTACAGGTGGCACAGTGCGTTTGTTCTCCGACAATTAGATCGGATTACCATCTTCACCATTCCAAAATTGACTAATGTAACTAATTGTGTTCTTGTACATCATAGACATCGTTTACAAACATTGCTACACACCTCAGTAGTTCTTCTGGTTTGTACATAATTTGTATTTAGTGGAACGTACATGCTCCAGGAAATTTCAGAGACTATAGAAAACATTGGTGTGTGGTTAGTGAAAACTTGTGTGCGATGTTTCACGTTTTTCATTGTCAGGAGAATAACGTATTCGCCGAGCGGTTCTAGGCGCTACAGTCTGGAACCGCGCGACCGCTACGGTCGCAGATTCGAATCCTGCCTCGGGCATGGGTGTGTGTGATTTCCTTAGGTTAGTTAGGTGTAAGTAGTTCTAAGTTATAGGGGACTGATGACCTGAGAAGTTAAGTCCCATAGTGCTCAGAGCCATTTTTGAATAACGTGTTTTGGTACTGATCCGTTAAATTTTTTTCCATAGTTCCTATCCTGGTAAAATGATTCTAAAATCAAAAACGTAACACTGAAAATCATAGGTTCACATGGAAACAGGGGTATAGTTAGGTACATGTGACTTATGTGTTTCACTTCACAGCAATCAAAACGGTCAGTTTGAAATTTTGCTGCCGGCCGCGGTGGTCTAGCGGTTCTGGCGCTGCAGTCCGGAACCGCGGGACTGCTACGGTCGCAGGTTCGAATCCTGCCTCGGCCATGGGTGTGTGTGTGATGTCCTTAGGTTAGTTAGGCTTAAGTAGTTCTAAGTTCTAGGGGACTTATGACCTAAGATGTGCTCAGAGCCATTTGAACCATTTAAAATTTTGCTGGTAGTGTAAGCGTATCATTTATCACAAAGAAACACCGTTTTTGACCTTTTATATATCAAATATATACAAAATAAATTTTATCCATGAAAGGGTTAAGTATGCTTTCACTTTTACTTTTTAGTATAACTTTCTTCCACATTTCTATATTTGTAACTATTTACGTAGTGTACCCGTGTGCTCGTTAGAAGCTATAAGTAACCATTAGCTGAATTTCTTATGAATATCCTGTGTATAGCATTCCTAAGCGTATAATTACGTACATCATATATAATCCCTGTGGACACTACGCATGTGACCTTCTATATGTGACTGTTTTATTATCATATAAACTTTTATTCTCAGTCTTTGGAATTATGAAGCAAAACATTTACACAACCTTTGAACTAAGCAGTATCGGTATGTATGTCAACCAAATTACTACTTCATAGAATATCATCTCACATGCAAAAAGAATAAACACTCATCGTTCCCTAAATGCACTAAACAATGTCTGAAGCTGGTCCTAATAATGTCATGGTTTACCTGAGCGAAAACGGGTAGGTGAGTAATGCTAAGCAATGCAATTACAGTCTATTGCAACACGATACGCTAAAATAAATCACGCTGCTTGCAATATAAAATAAATAAATCTTACGAAGTACAATGCAAGAGTGCTAACCGCCATCAGATCGCATATTAACACTCGGATTTCGCGAGCTACAGTGCAGTCCGAACAGTTAAATAATTATAATTAGATGTGGAGGATCACTATCGATTAATTTAAAAGCTGTTGAAACTCATTTGCGTGTTCATTAAGCGAATTAGAGAAAGTGGACAAATATATATTGTTCATCGTATATTATTAATCTTGGTTATGAACAGTCCTAATAACTTTTGAATATTGAACGTAAATTTCGTGACAATAAGATTTTAAATAAAACTTCTTTTACAATGATTACTTAAAAAGAAAAGGGGGTAAAGAGTGATGTGATTCATTCGTGAATCCATGCATATTATGAAGTTCTTGAAATAACACTGTCTCAGCGGTACGTCTAATAAAAGAAAGAAAGCACAAAAATTTACAAACCAAAACCGAGAATGTTCCGTAAACGCGACATTCCGCATTCTGAAATACCAGCGCATGCATATGCATAGCCAGGTATTACCTTATTACCTAATTTCCAAGCTGCAGCTGCAGCATTCCGAAATCAGACCGCCGGCCGCGGCTAAGCGCTTCAGTCCGGAACCGCGCGACTGCTACGGTCGCAGGTTCGAATCCTGCCTCCGGCATGGATGTGTGTGATGTCCTTAGGGTAGTTAGGTTTAAGTAGTTCTAAGTTCTAGGGGACTGATGACCTCAGATGTTAAGTCCCATAGTGCTCAGAGCCATTTTTGAAATCAGACCTCTACATCAGCACACACCTACTATGCTTAACACTCAGCGCAGAAGTGATGGCCAGTGAAGAATCTATTCTATAACAATACAAAGCCAACAAACAAGAGGTAAAAGCTATGCACGTATACTGACATTCATACCAATACAGACATGATTTGCGAAATTCAAACATTCAAGGAAAATTATAACGTCCATTGTGAGAATGCGTCTCAATCATGGATCTTTCACTGCCCACTTACATAGAATCGGCGTATCGGAGACACCCTACTGTCAATGTGAAGAGGAAGGAATTGGTGATGTAAATCACATCTTATTTCAGTGTAGACGCTATGAGAAAGACCGAGTCAACTTTTTAAAGGAGCTCTTAAGACTTGGTCACTGCCGGCCGCTTTGCAAGATCCCAGTTCTCGGAGCACAACCAGGAATACATACGATGCCATATCCTTGTTTCTTGCGAAAGAAGACATAGCAATCTAAAATGAATTGAACTTCCCTAAACAACTTAATTAACAGATAATTTCTTAACAGTCAACTGTGTTTTGTAATCTGATTACAATAATTTTCATCTGAAAACATATGAATATATGCCCTTAACAGTATGAATGACGAAGAAAAAAATGTGACCTTGTTATGTGTCTCAGTACATTCATTTGTGATGGCTAAAAAGTTTGTATGCTAGAAGCCAATGAAAAGGGAAAAAAATAACAATACAAACTTTGGAATCCAGAGAGCCTTTTTTATGCATGTAACCAGGAAATGTGTTTTCTATGGCAAATAGCTCAAGAATTTCGCCACTTCAATATTATGGAAATTTACACTGTGACGAACTGAAAATATTTGTGTAGTAGTGTAAATGTTGACAGTGCGCCTGGTTCTTATTTTGAAACAAACTTGTTCCGTCCAATCAAGGTACTTGCTGTAGACAACAGTAATGCCAACTTCACTCTTCGTCGCGAGCCTGCATTGAGTGGTGCTCTATTCAGTGTCGACGGCCGGAGCGGTTCTAGGCGCTTCAGTCCGGAACCGCGCGACTGCTACGGTCGCAGGTTCGAATCCTGCCTCGGGCATGGATGTGTGTGCTGTCCTTAGGTTAGTTAGGTTTAAGTAGTTCTAAGTTATAGGGGACTGATGACCTCCAATGTTAAGTCCCATAGTGCTCAGAGCCATTTGAACCATTTATTCCGTGTCGGATTTGTTTTTCCAGAAGTGCTAGCTGTTCGTTGATAGTAATACTGAGCAATATGGGTACACATACTGAGGAAGTGTCGGCTCTTTGCACCCCGTGTATGTGTTCAACTGAATGCAAGGAAAGAACGAGAAAACGACGCCTATGCTGAGGTATTCCCGCAGCGATGGCCACCACATCACAGTAGTATGGCTCGTGAGGGTTTTTGCATGACTGTGTGTTGTTTATTGGACGATTCGGTGATTGCGTAATATAGTCTTTTTCGCTGCTTTGAACGTAGACTCCAAAGAAAAAAGAAAACCACGCCGCACCACGAAGGAAAGGAACAGAAAGCGAGCAAGCGGTTGATGTGATATGCTACTACAGACATACAAATGATTACAATTAAAGCAAAATTGGATGATTTATTCAAGAGAAAG
The DNA here is from genome assembly GCF_021461385.2 of Schistocerca piceifrons. Lineage (NCBI taxonomy): Eukaryota > Metazoa > Arthropoda > Insecta > Orthoptera > Acrididae > Schistocerca > Schistocerca piceifrons. The sequence continues at coordinate 172,715,059 of NC_060144.1, forward strand.
GGCTTTACAAATTGAGTAATTGAGTATGTCAATAACGCATTGGTCCAACTCGGCCCTTATGCATGCAGTTATTCAGCTTGGCGTTGATTGACAGGGTTGTTGGATGTCTCTCTGAGAGATATCGTGCCAAATTCTGTAGAACTGGCGCGTTAGACAGCCACAATCCTGCGATGGTTGCAGGGCACTACCCATAAAATTACGAGGGCAGTTCAATAAGTAATGCAACACATTTTTTTTCCCGGCCAATTTTGGTTGAAAAAACCGGAAATTTCTTGTGGAATATTTTCAAACATTCCCGCTTCGTCTCGTATAGTTTCATTGACTTCCGACAGGTGGCAGCGCTGTACAGAGCTGTTAAAATGGCGTCTGTAACGGATGTGCGTTGCAAACAACGGGCAGTGATTGAGTTTCTTTTGGCGGAAAACCGGGGCATCTCAGATATTCATAGGCGCTTGCAGAATGTCTACGGTGATCTGGCAGTGGACAAAAGCACGGTGAGTCGTTGGGCAAAGCGCGTGTCATCATCACCGCAAGGTCAAGCAAGACTGTCTGATCTCCCGCGTGCGGGTCGGCCGTGCACAGCTGTGACTCCTGCAATGGCGAAGCGTGCGAACACACTCGTTCGAGATGATCGACGGATCACCATCAAACTACTCAGTGCTCAACTTGACATCTCTGTTGGTAGTGCTGTCACAATTGTTCACCAGTTGGGATATTCAAAGGTTTGTTCCCGCTGGGTCCCTCGTTGTCTAACTGAACACCATAAAGAGCAAAAGAGAACCATCTGTGCGGAATTGCTTGCTCGACATGTGGCTGAGGGTGAAAATTTCTTGTCAAAGATTGTTACAGGCAATGAAACATGGGTTCATCACTTCGAACCTGAAACAAAACGGCAATCAATGGAGTGGGGCCACACCCACTCCCCTACCAAGAAAAAGTTTAAAGCCATACCCTCAGCCAGTAAAGTCATGGTTACAGTCTTCTGGGACGCTGAAGGGGTTATTCTGTTCGATGTCCTTCCCCATGGTCAAACAATCAACTCTGAAGTGTATTGTGCTACTCTTCAGAAATTGAAGAAACGACTTCAGCGTGTTGCATTACTTATTGAACTGCCCTCGTATAAACGTTCTCAATTGGGATGAGATGCTACAACCTTGCTGGCCAAGTTAGGTTTTGGCAAGCTCGTAGACAGGCAGTAGAAACCCTCGCCGTGTGCGGGCGGGTGTTATCTTGCGTAATATAAGCCCAGGATAGCTTGCCATGAAAAAAGGCAACAAAACGGGGAGTGGAATATCTTCGACGTACCGGTGTGCTGTAAGAGTGCCGCTGATGACAACGAAAGGGGTGCCCTACGGAACGAAATGCCACCCCAGACTATCAATCCTGGTTATCGGGCCGTATGGCGGGCGGCAGTAATGTTGGTAATCCAGCGCTGTCTAGGACGTCACCAGACACGTTTTAATCGTGGAATATCATTGACCGGAGTAGAATTGTCTTGAAACTAAATCCCGATGACGAGAGAAGGCGCGTCTGGTGACGCCCAGGACATCCGTTGGATACCAACTTGATGTCGCCCGCCATATGTCCGACAAACAGCAATGATTGTTTGGGGTACCATTTCATTTCATAGCAGGATCCCTCTCGTTGTCATTCAAGGCACTCTTACAACACAGTTACGTGACGATATTTTACGCCTCGTTTTGTTGCTCTCCATGGTAAGCCACCCTGTGCTACATTTCAGCAAGATAATGCCCGCCTGCACACGACGAGAGCTTTTAGTGCTTGTCAATCCCTACTTCGGCCAACAAGGTCGTAGGATCTATCCAAACTGAAAGCATGTGGAGCATTAAGGACAGTGCCCCCCAACCATCTTGAGACTGTGACGACCTTTTGTTGTTGTTGTTGTTGTGGTCTTCAGTCCTGCAGGATAATTCCTGCAGCCTACATCCTTTTGAATCTGCTTAGTGTATTCATCTCTTGGCCTCCCTCTACGATTTTTACCCTCCACGCTGCCCTCCAGTAGTAAATCGGTGATCAGTTGATGCCTCAGAACGTGTCCTACCAACCGATCCCTTCTTCTTGTCAAGATGTGCCACGAATTCCTCTTCTCCCCGATTCTATTCAATACCTCCTCATTAGTTATGTGATCTACCCATCTAATCTTCAGCATTCTTCTGTAGCACCACATTTCGAAAGCTTCTATTCTCTTCTTGTCCAAACTATTTACCGTCCATGTTTCACTTCCACACAAGGCTACACTCCATACAAATACTTTCAGAAACGACTTCCTGACACTTAAATCTATACTCGATGTTAACAAATTTCTCTTCTTCTCTTCTTTCCTTGCCATTGCCAGTCTACATTTTATATCCTCTCTACTTCGACCATCATCAGTTATTTTGCTCCCCAAATAGTAAAACTCCTTTACTACTTTAAGTGTCTCATTTCCTAATCTAATTCCCTCAGTATCACCCGACTTAATTCGACTACATTCCATTATCTTCGTTTTGCTTTTGTTAATGTTCATCTTATATCCTCCTTTCAAGACATTGTCCATCCCGTTCAACTGCTCTTCCAAGTCCTTTGCTGCCTCTGACAGAATTACAATGTCATCGGCGAACCTCAAGGTTTTTATTTCTTCTCCATGGTTTTTAATACCTACTCCGAATTTTTCTTTTGTTTCCTTTACTGCTTGCTCAATATACAGAGTAAATAATATGGGGGAGAGGCTACAACCCTGTCTCACTCCCTTCCCAACCACTGCTTCCCTTCCATGCCCCTCGACTCTTATAAGTGCCGTCTGGTTTCTGTACAGATTGTAAATAGCCTTTCGCTCCATGTATTTTACCCCTGCCACCTTTAGAATATGAAAGAGTGTATTCCAATCAACATTGTCAAAAGCTTTCTCTAAGTCTACAAATGCTAGAAACGTAGGTTTGTTTTTCCTTATTCTTTCTTGTAAAAGACCTAAAGCGCCAATGGGACAGGATTTAGCACAGTATCTCTCAGAAGGACATCCAACAACTCTTTCAATCAACGTAAACCGAATAATGCATGTATAAGGGCCAAAGTTAGACCAAACGTTATTGACATGCTCAATTTGTGAAGCCCTTTCTCTTGAATAAATCCTTAAATTTCGCTGAAATCGTAGTCATCTATTTTTCATTACATGTACATCATATCTACCGATTTCAGTCCCGTTAGGATAATTCCTTTTTGGTGCGTAATTGCCCTTTTTTTTGTAGTAGAGTGCATTTTCACAGAACCAAGACATCGAACAAAACCATAATTGCAATTTACACTGTAACGAACCACTAGAACTGCCGATTGTTTACACTAAAGTACACGGAAAATATCCCGAACATTCTCGGAAAAAACGTCGATGGCATTCGGAATAAGTGTGTCTGAAGCAACATTGCACGTTCTTCTTAACAACACAAGCACTGCAATATCGTATTTGTCCGCCGATATCAGCAGCGACTTGCAATTAAAATGCCCTCCTCTATACGGGATAACATCATGTGTGTACGACTACAGTTTATAACGCAGGAACGGCGACATGTGGTAGTTTGGATCTAGCCGTGAATCCTGCACAGATAGCAAAATCATTTAAAACGACCGCTCGTATAAAGGGGGAACCCAGCTTCGATTCCCGGTGTGACACAAATTTTCATTGTTGTCATTCTCTTAAACAGTTGACTGTTGTTAGTATTCGCAACTGCGAATACATTTCATGTCTAGCGTTAAGACATGCCACGATCGCATGGAATGGAATACATACGCAGCTTTCTGAGACCTAGATCGTCCTTAACATTACGAAGAAGACTTTTTGTCTTTGATGAGGGGATCGAAATGTACTGGACATCATAATATTACTGCACAAGTCTACCGATGTTTCCCTACATCGGTACAATATTAAGGAGATAAGCGATTCCTCAGGTGTCACGGATTTTGACAGCAACGCCCGCAGAATTTTTCGATCTGAGTACCCATTCCTTCGGAACGCTATCCGTAAGTATTGTAGTTCTTCGACGAGACGCAGCTTGTCCAACAGTTTGCGAGTCCTGTGAACAAGAGTCTTTAGCACGGAGACAGAGGTCATTGTGTACATTTCATCACCCTCCGCCACGTGTGGTGTGCTGAAGAGTGTTGATTCAGATGTGCGTATACGATGTACAGAGTTTCGTCGCCTAAACGCTGTGACACCACCCGTGAAGTCTTTCTTCCTACCGCTTACGTCACAACTGTAAACACGTCGGTTGGCGCTGTGGAGCTAACGGCAGCTTAACAGTTCCGGCGGTGAAAGTGTCCGGCGGCGAGTAACGGTCCGGGACGAAATGAGGAGCTGTTGAGATATTCTGGTCGACTGGTGCTGTTGGAAGCGCTGGCTGGACATGGCCGCTTGGCGCACTGGCATTACTGTAAACTCTCCCGTCACTTGGTTCGCGCAGACCTACAGCACAGCCTTATTCAAACGATATCAACTGCCGGTTCTACTGTTTGTATTAGCAGACAAATACCGTCTGACCATTCGTCATATGAGCTAGTTTTGGCTGAGAGATGAGATCTTGAGTGTTCATGTTGAAAATCGGCAGTAATTTCGCAGCTTAACCGTACGCTGGTATAATGACACACGTGCTCCTTGAGTTGTGTGGCGACTCTCTGTTAACCTTTTTGAATGAAAAGGAAGGAAGATTGGGTTTAAAGTCCCATCGACATCGAGGTCATTAGAAACTCAAACTCGGATTGCGTCAAGGATTCAAGGATGTGGAAGGAAATCTGTCGTACTCTTCCAAAGGGACCATCCACGCATTTTCATTAAGCTGTTTAGGGAAATCGCGGAAAACCTAAATCTGGACCGCCGAAAGTAGGCAGAAGAGAAGAGTGCAAATTTAGAAGCCGTCACATCACACTTCCGTTAAGAGAAGCCCGTGCGGTTGAGTAGCCAGGCACTACCGGAAAAATAATTTCTATACCGACCCTGAATACTCCGGTCTACAACTTTTTCTTAGGAAATCAATTTTAGTTAAAAATTGCATGGACGTAGCGCCTGACACTCAAAATACTATGTAACATCTTGAGCAGTGAGACTCAAATTTAATTTTTTTATTCAATACCTGTACGTTATTAGATTTCGTATCATACGACAACAAACCTAAAATATTGATTAATTATTAATCTGTGCATAATTAAGCATCATTTTACATAACTTATAAATCTAACTAAGTTTGAGCTAAGTGGCAGAAATAACTCAATGTTTTAGCTGCTTTCGCGTCTGTTTGCGTAAGCTCGATTCGTAGCAAAGGTCATCGATTTTGAACTGTTTCTGCCAACATAATGATGATAAACAGTGTAGCTCGGTGGAGCCACACAATGTGCATTACTATACAGCAACTCCACGCATATAAGAATGATTTTCTTTATACGTAAATTTATGGTTTGTTGCCAAATGGCCATGTCATGCAATAGATGGTTAATGGTAACAAGAAGCACTAGTGTCCAAACAGCTACTGGTTTGTGCATCAGACGATAAAATTGTGCTGGGGAAATGACAGTATTAGTACACATTTAAAAGTTGTGCCTTTTTATATGTGTTCAATACACAAAACTGTTTCAAGAACAATATTTTAACAGTCTCCGACAAAATGGTTCAAATGGTTCTAAGCACTATGGGACTTAACATCTGAGGTTATCAGTCCCCTAGACGTAGAATTACTTAAGCCAAACTAACCTTACATCACACACATCCAAGCCCGAGGCAGGATTCGAACCTGCAACCACAGCAGCAACGCGGTCCCGGACTGAAGTGCCTAGAACAGCTCGGACATTGAAGCCGGCATTCTCCGAGATCTACCGCGTAATACAGAACTGGCATCCAGTCATTAAAATAGTTACTCGAGTTCGTTATAGCGATAGTGCGTTACTTCCACGGCCTAAAAACATATCATCTTAGGCTATTTGTATCATTATCGTATTTCAGTGAACAGTAGTTAAAATTGTAGAGGAAGGTGAGTACGGAATATATCCAGCAAATAAGAGGACTCTGAGTCCAAGTTCTATTCTGAGATGTAGCGGTTATAACAGGAAAAGAATTCATGTTAGACAGCATCAAACCTGTCTAGAAATTGATTAAAAACATGGTTATGTTGAACGAAACTATAGTCATGTAATGACAGTATGGGACAATACAGAAAGACGCATGTCAGATAGAACAGGCACCACTCAAACATACATTTCTGTAAGAGCACGAGGGCACTTTGACGTTTGTTTCGGTGCGGATGCACTAACATCGTTCGAACTCCTATGGTAATCAATAATATGCGAATAGGAAGTTAATGAGCGAGTGGTGTTGCATTGCAGCGTGCGAAAAGTTGGAAATTTGAATCGGTCGGCGACAGCGTCCCGATGCCCGAGCATTAAGGCAACCGCTCATGAGAAGCGGCAAATCCGGGTTCAAGTCACGGTTCGACAACAGTTTTCAACTTTCGCGTTTGCGGTACCACAGTGCCCTGTGGGGATGGACGATATGAACTCACACATATCCGTTCCCTGTCTTTCCCGATTCTCTATTCCATATAAATTATACGACACTGTTGGCCGTGATACCCTGAGAGTTATGTCAGGTGCACAAACGACCCTTTCCTTGCGGTGTGCTTTAACGTTTTGAGAATAATAATATTCTGCTCGATGCTGATGGGAGAAGTTAGAGGGTGAAACACGGAGCCATCACACAGCGTAATCCTCTCGAATAGCACCAAGGGGACCGTCCACCGTAATGTCCTCATCAACATTGTCAGATGAACTCACTGCATGAAACTGGGCAGTGGTCTGGAATTTAAAGCAGAACATTGGCACAAAGACTGGCGATCAGCTGGTTTACGCCTCTATCTCTCTTTCCCTTACCGGCCAAATATTGCCGCTGAAAGTTTCTCCCTTCATCAGGATTCAAAACCGGCTGCTTCGGAGTCGAGTGTCAACGCAGAGTCGGATAATGCGAATCATGACAGGTTGTGTGACACTGGGAGGTCGCCAGAAGATGGAAGGACAGTGTATCAAATAGTCCTTGAAACATTACCGTGGCAAGACGTTTTACGTAGATTCTCGTTAATATTCGCTCACTTCACTCTTTATAACAGTATGTGTTTCTTTCACATACAAACATTTAACAAACAAATTAAATATCTCTAAACAAAAAATGTTTTCTCTTAATAAATGTAAAGTAGTATCATGAAACTGTAGTTTCTTCTGTAACGTTTCACAGCTTAAAATGACATTTTATTTAATATTCGGTCACAACATTGTTGTCTTGGAATACAGCAATAATATTGTTACACGATATTCGTGAGATACTCCTCTGCTTTACATAGGGTGTTCAAGAGGTTTTGCACAGTCATCTCTAATTTTTTTTATTTTTTGCAGCAGGAGAATGAAATTTTTTGTGAACATACTTGGAACATTTAACTATATAAGTCTGTATATAAAAGTATTTTCTGTTATTTACAGATGAGCCATAATGAACCGTCAAGTAGATATCAGGTTGCGACAACGGTCGGTGATGGAGTTCCTCTTCAAGACCAGCGATGAATCTGCCACATCGATTCACAAGTAGTTGCTCCCTATTCATGGGGAGGACAGAGCACTATCCAGCGGTGGAAGCAGAGATTTAAAGAAGGTGATATCTCTGTACTGGACTGTCCACGATGCGGTAGACCATCGACAGCAGTGAGTGATGTGGATAAGGAGACCATTGAACGCCATTTGTACAATCGCTTTCAAAAGCTGTAGCCTGTTACCAACGCATTTTGCTGTTATGTCTTTCGTTCTTCCTACAACGTATCAGAAGATTTTATTGACCACACCTCTTCTAACCCTTATATAGAGTTCGTTTCATAAGTATGCTGTAAGTTACGGTCTGAATTACTGTGGGACGTGGTAACAAAATCACTCTTTTATGTAGTATATGATTCAGGTCATTATCGTGGAGATGTAATCCCCAACTTGTTTCTATTCCTGTGCAAATTTTGCTTCAGTTTCTTGAGACACCCCTCCTGTTGCAATCGCACTACTGTAGATGGCAATATGCTGCGCATCAGTGTTTTGTAATAGGCAAATGGAAATACCGGGTGATCAAAAAGTCAGTATAAATTTGAAAACTTAATAAACCACGAAATAATGTAGATAGAGAGGTAAAAATTGACACACGTGCTTGGAATGACATGGGGTTTTATTAGACCCCCCAAAAACCAAAGTATTGCTAGACGCGTGAAAAATCTCTTGTGCGTGTCGATTGGTGATGATCGTGCGCTCAGCCGCCACTTTCGTCATGCTTGGCCTCCCAGGTCCCCAGACCTCGGTCCGTGCGATTATTGGCTTTGGGGTTACCTGAAGTCGCAAGTTTATCGTGATCGACCGACGTCTCTAGGCATGCTGAAAGACAACATCCTACGCCAATGCCTCACCATAACTCCGGACATGCTTTATAGTGCTGTTCACAACATTATTCCTCGACTAAGCTATTGTTGAGGAATGAGGGTGGACCTATAGAGCATTTCCTGTAAAGAACATCATCTTTGCTTTGTCTTACTTTGTTATGCCAATTATTGCTATTCTGATCAGATGAAGCGCCATCTGTCGGACATTTTGTGAACTTTTGTATTTTTTGGTCCTAATAAAACTCCATGATATTCCAAGCATGTGTGTCAATTTGTACCTCTCTATATACATTATTCCGTGATTTATTCAGTTTTCAAATTTATACTGACTTTTTGATCACCCGGTACACTGCTCGACAAAAATAGGAAAGCACCAAAAGATAGGCCGGCTATCCAGGTAATTTCGTACATCCACACACCATCGACGAGTATTTAGGCAATTGAGCTGTAATTCTTTGTGACAGGCAGACGGATAACGGACTGCATTAGCCTTGTTCATGTTCAGTATTGTTACTAGGCCTAGCAGGCCATATAAGGAGAGTGAACAGCGCTGAGTGATCATTCTAAAGCACACGGAAATTTCGCATCCTCGAGTGAGATAGCGTTATCAGCACCAAGCAGAGTCTGAAATGAGCCTAACTGTGTGTCTCCACTTGGCCAGCTGGTCGCATAGTGCAGTATCTACGGTATCGTCCAGAGATAATGTCGAGCATGCAAGAGCTATGCTCAGTTCGTGACCTCATCCGAAGAAATCATGGTCATAGTGATCGTCATCAACGGGTATGGCGGTGATCTTGGGACAGATCCCATTCTTCCAATGTTATCGAAAATCAGAACATAATGTGCGGAGCAATCGGGCATGACTTCAGGTCATAACTGGTAGTAACTGAAGGAGTTATAACGGAACAGTGGTATGTCGCGGACATCCTGTATCCTCATATAATACCTCCCATTTGACAGTGTAGCGGTGACGTGTTTCAACAGGGCAATTCTCGTCCACACATGGCAAGTTCCTCTATGAACTGTCTGCGTGATTTTTTTATTTACTTATTTACACTTCAAGTTTCGTAGGACCAAATTGAGGAGCAAATCTGCAAGGTCATGGAACGTGTATGTACATGAAATTACAACAGATATAAATAAAATGTTTATGAACCCGAAAAAAGTCTATCCATAAGTTTAAGTAAACGCAATCAACAATACCACTAGAATCAGTTTAATTTTTCAAAGAACTCCTCAACGGAATAGAAGGAGTGAGCCATGAGGAAACTCTTCAGTTTCAAGCGCGTGGATCACTGCTAAGAATTTGAATTCGAGTGGTAGTTTATTGAAAATGGATGCAGCAGTATTCTGCACAACTTTCTGCACAAGAGTTAAGGAAATCCGATCCAAATGCAGGTTTGATTTCTGCCGAGTATTAACTGAGTGAAAGCTCGTTATTCTTGGGAATAAGCTAATATTCTTAACAAGAAATGACAACAAGGAGTATATATATTGAGAGGCCAATGTCAAAATATCCAAACTCGTGAACAGGGTTCGACAAGAGGTTCGTCAACCTACACCACATATTGCCCGAACCGCCCAGTTCTGAGACAAAAATATCCTTGTAGAATAGGAAGAGTTACCCCAAAATATAATACCATACGATATAAGCGAATGAAAATAAGCAAAGTAGACTAATTTTCGTGTCGAACGATCACTCAATTCAGATACCGCTCGAATAGTAAAACTGGCAGCATTAAGTCTTTGAACAAGATCCTGAACATGGGCTTTCCACGGCAATTTACTATCTGAATACTTAGAAATTTGAACTATTCGGTTTCACTAATCATATGCCCATTCTGTGAAATTAAAACGTCAGGTTTTGTTGAATTGTGTGTTAGAAGCTGTAAAAACTGAGTCTTACTGTGATTTAGCGTTAGTTTATTTTCTAGAAGACGTGAACTTAGGTCATGGAACCGAGCCATGTTGCAAACAACATCCTTTACTACCAAGCTAGTGCCATCAGCAAACAGAAATATTTTAGAGTTACCAGTAATACTAGAGGGCATATCATGTATATAAATAAGGAACAGGAGTGGTCCCAACACTGAACCCTGGGGCACCCCCCATTTGACTGTACTCCACTAAGACCACACATCAGAGTCATTCTCAACATCGTTAGTAATGACCCTTTGCTGTCTGTTGCTAAAGTAAGATGTGAACCAATTGTAAGCTACTGGGCGTATTCCGTAATGGTCCAACTTCTGGAGCAATATTTCGCAATCAGCACAATCAAATGCCTTAGGTAATTCAAAAAATATGCCTAGCGTTCGAAACCTTTTGCTTAACACATCCATTAACTCACAGAGAAAAGATAATATAGCATTTTAGTTGTTAAACGATTTATAAAGCCGATCTGTATATTTGATAGCAATTAGTGTGATAAAAAGTGATCAATTACTCTTACATACACAGTCTTTTCAATAACTTTAGCAAAGACTGATGGCCTAGAGATAGGTCTAAATTGTCTAAATTATCCCTTTCTCCCTTTTTATAAAGGAGCTTTACTACTGAGTACTTTAATCGCTCAGGAAACTGACCATTCTTTAAGGAAAAATTACAAATATGGCTAAATACAGGGCAGGATGTGGAGGTAATCCAGAGACTAGCAAGATCCCCACATTTGTGCCCAATGGATATGTGGGGGATTAGCTCGGACGTCAACTCTGTCCTAGTGCCAGTATTCAGGACACTGAGGACCAGTTTCAACATCTGCTGAAGCGATACGAAGGCTTTTTCAAACATTCGTCTACTGCATCAGTGGGTGCATCCAGGCAAGGCAAGGCCCAGCGTCATACACATGAGGAGGATGGATCATATTGCCAAGTTCTTTGTAAATTTTGCCATACTGCCACCTCGTTATGTTAGTTTCAATTACTTGTGTCACTGAGTTGCTGCTTTGCCTACCCGTGAGCGGCAGCAGCAGCCCTTATCGATATAAGCCCTGCTGTATTATCTATGCTGGACTGCTATTACTTCCCGGTCGTCGTGTGTCGACCAGTCAATCGGAACGTGCCAGCAGTTAGTTCGGGCCTGGCAGTGTTTGATTTGGCACGCGGCACAGTTTCAGTCGGGGCGCGGCAGCAGTGAGGTCCGGACCGACATCCTTCTCCCGACGCTTGCCGACACACATGATTGGAGTGGCGACGACTTTGATTGGTCGCCGGTCGGTCGTCTTGCCGGACGACGGGTGCTTGGCCGTCGATCGCTTATGGGTCGGCTGTGTGTCTCGACTCGTGATTCGTCCCTGTTATTGTACAGTCACTGCCGTTAGCATTGTCTGGTTCTTTGTGCAAGTGTTCGTGAAACTGCGTGTAGTTTGTGTGATTTTGATTGACCAGTTATTTTAAATGTTGTCGGCGTACTGGGTCTGAGGGGTCGGTCGGTTGGTGAGGAGCAGTGAGGAATTCTCGGCGGGGCGTAGTTTGGCCGGGGCCCGCTAGCGGTATCTAGGCGGTGTCGGAGTGTGTGGCGCTGTTTCTATTGCTACGAGGTCCGTGGCTCACCGACCCTGTTCACGAAAGCTGAGTTTTGATTTAACCCACCAGCAATTCAAGACTGTACATAATGGGTCATTTGGAGTTTGGTGTTGGCTGTTGGGATATTCCCGCGAGCAACAACGTGGTTTTCAAGTTGTAAAATTCTAGCCACCCTCCGTTGGAGTTTCGCTGTATTTGGTGATTTGAATTGATGTGTACCAACGGAATATTCTGCCTTGCGGCCGTTAACGTTCCGGTTACCTGCCCTGGGCGTTGACTTAAATTTCAGGCAGTGTAGTTTCCTCATCGTGTTGTTGCTGTCCAGCACGGTGTGTAGTTTGACAGCTCCGTGCATGATTGGTTGTGAGCGCCAATATCTTCTACATTGCTCCGTTGAACTCTCTGTTGTGCACTGGTCGGGTGAAGTGGAAGTTATTTTTCGGTGGGTCCGCTGACTGTCGGTCGGTTTGGTTGCCGTCGGATAGTGAATGGTTGGCCCGACTGCCTGTCTCACCTAAGCGAGCGGTATTGTTTGAATTACAGGCCGACCCTCGAACATCTGGGTGCCCTTGTGTGGACTGCCTTACTTTTTTTTGAGTTGTTCTTGTTGTTGGTACTTGTATGGCTTCTACCCGGTTTCGTGTTTTAAATTAGAGTTGTTTTACTCTTAAGGCCTTCAGTCTAGTTTTAAGTACAGTTACACGTAAGCCCTTTGGCATATTAAAAATTTTTTGAATTTTTAAATCTTCGTACTGTAGCCGATTTGAATTTAACTTGTTTACTTCAACCTATTGAATTTTTAAATCTGGTTTGAGTTTCAGTTGTTTGTTCTTAAGGCCTTCAGCCTAAAATAAAGAACTGTTTCGCGTAAGGACTTCGGTATTTAAAAAAAAATTATGTTTTCGATTTTAAGTGTTCGGCCTTCAGCCGATTTGAATTTAACTTGTTTACTTCAGCCTAACTAAAGGTTTTAAGATAAGGCTTGCTTTTTAAATTTCTGATTGTGTTTGCGTATTAAGTTATTGGCCTTCAGCCGTTTTTAAATTGAAGTGGATTTCAGCCATTCATTAGCTCCCAAAGATTAAAGCTGTTTGTTAAAAAATTTTTTTGGGCTCTTGTAATGTTTGATCAAATAATAAAGTTGTATCTTCTAATGTAATTGACAGCCCCTTATTTTGGCCGCTTTCCAAAATTTATTCTATCTGTCCTGTCCTGCGGGTTAAGCAGGGTGTCTCAAATGGATTGCCCTTTTATATATTTTGTACGCGATACTATCGCCATCTATGTATGTACATGTCGCTATCCCACGACTTCGGTTACCTCAGTCTATTCTGCGTCAATGTTGTTAATACATGGTCCTGATGACCTCCTAGTTTCAGCTGTGGGGTTATATTATTTTATGTCTTGGAGAATGTCGTGTCACGTATTGCCAACAGATCCAAAACTATACCGGCCTTCCATTTCTAAGTTCTGCGTGGCAGATTAGCAGTGCGTGGTAATTTTCTTTCGGTAACTGCGGAAGTGTGTTGGTAATCGGAATTGGTTTTCGGTGACGTAAGCTCTGTGAACTGTGGCGAGTGTCACTTGTAGCTTTGCATAATTGTTGCAACTAATGGTTCAAATGGCTCTGAGCACTATGGGACTTAACATCTGTGGTCATTAGTCCCCTAGAACTTAGAAGTACTTAAACCTAACTAACCTAAGGACATTACACACATCCATGCCCGAGGCAGGATTCGAACCTGCGACCGTAGCAGACGCGCGGTTCCGGACTGAGCGCCTGAACCGCGAGACCACCGCGGCCGGCTGCAACTAATGTACGCCAACCATATTGAAGGACATAAATCTTCAACAAGATACTGAGATTCTACCAGCTTAGCTTTTTATTGATTTTACAATGCATCAAACCCTGCTGGAACACCAAGTGTTAATGCAAAGCTTAATGAGGTTTTACGTATCGGTGCGGAAAGTGTGAGCAATTGCATAACAGCCAAGCGCAGGTAAGATTCACAGTTCGAATATGTGCTGCTGGACTTCGAGGAAGGTTGGTCCGTTTTGTAACTCTGTCACGCACATCTGTTAGTCCTCCGCTTACTGTGCCAGGTGTTTGTTCTACACTCCTGGAAATGGAAAAAAGAACACACTGACACCGGTGTGTCATACCCACCATACTTGCTCCGGACACTGCGGGAGGGCTGTACAAGCAATGATCACACGCACGGCACAGCGGACACACCAGGAACCGCGGTGTTGGCCGTCGAATGGCGCTAGCTGCGCAGCATTTGTGCACCGCCGCCGTCAGTGTCAGCCAGTTTGCCGTGGCATACGGAGCTCCATCGCAGTCTTTAACACTGGTAACATGCCGCGACAGCGTGGACGTGAACCGTATGTGCAGTTGACGGACTTTGAGCGAGGGCGTATAGTGGGCATGCGGGAGGCCGGATGGACGTACCGCCGAATTGCTCAACACGTGGGGCGTGAGGTCTCCACAGTACATCGATGTTGTCGCCAGTGGTCGGCGGAAGTTGCACGTGCCCGTCGACCTGGGACCGGACCGCAGCGACGCACGGATGCACGCCAAGACCGTAGGATCCTACGCAGTGCCGTAGGGGACCGCACCGCCACTTCCCAGCAAATTAGGGACACTGTTGCTCCTGGGGTATCGGCGAGGACCATTCGCAACCGTCTCCATGAAGCTGGGCTACGGTCCCGCACACCGTTAGGCCGTCTTCCGCTCACGCCCCAACATCGTGCAGCCCGCCTCCAGTGGTGTCGCGACAGGCGTGAATGGAGGGACGAATGGAGACGTGTCGTCTTCAGCGATGAGAGTCGCTTCTGCCTTGGTGCCAATGATGGTCGTATGCGTGTTTGGCGCCGTGCAGGTGAGCGCCACAATCAGGACTGCATACGACCGAGGCACACAGGGCCAACACCCGGCATCATGGTGTGGGGAGCGATCTCCTACACTGACCGTACACCACTGGTGATCGTCGAGGGGACACTGAATAGTGCACGGTACATCCAAACCGTCATCGAACCCATCGTTCTACCATTCCTAGACCGGCAAGGGAACTTGCTGTTCCAACAGGACAATGCACGTCCGCATGTATCCCGTGCCACCCAACGTGCTCTAGAAGGTGTAAGTCAACTACCCTGGCCAGCAAGATCTCCGGATCTGTCCCCCTTTGAGCATGTTTGGGGCTGGATGAAGCGTCGTCTCACGCGGTCTGCACGTCCAGCACGAACGCTGGTCCAACTGAGGCGCCAGGTGGAAATGGCATGGCAAGCCGTTCCACAGGACTACATCCAGCATCTCTACGATCGTCTCCATGGGAGAATAGCAGCCTGCATTGCTGCGAAAGGTGGATATACACTGTACTAGTGCCGACATTGTGCATGCTCTGTTGCCTGTGTCTATGTGCCTGTGGTTCTGTCAGTGTGATCATGTGATGTATCTGACCCCAGGAATGTGTCAATAAAGTTTCCCCTTCCTGGGACAATGAATTCACGGTGTTCTTATTTCAATTTCCAGGAGTGTATATTACACTGCAAGACTGAGCTTTTGGCTTACATTGTCTCCCTATGTAAAACGATGTATCAATGTGGCGGGAATAATTAATCTGCCAAGTGTCGATTATTGAAGGTTTTATTCCAGTTAGCACCAACAACGCTAAATAAAATTAAATTCTTAAAAGGGGCGATGTAAAATGTCTCAGATGAAAGTAGCAATGTGATAGAACACCGATAACTTTTCTCCTTATACCAGCTGCTGCAAGTACGTGGTAAGCAAGACGGTATAGCATCTCTCCTTAGAGCTGTGAGGAAACAGCAGTGCAGCGGATGGCCGGCAAGTGAAAGAACTTACATGAAGTGAGTGAACCAGGACAAAAGGGCTCAAGAACCACGACAAGAAAAGGTCAGAGTGATAGAATGATGTTATATTTTGTGATGAAAGTAAATTAAACGTCTGTTGAGACAGAACAACTAAGACTGGGTGGAAGCTAAATGAGGACGAGCGTGCAAAATACACTGCCTGACAAAAATGTAAAACTGCAATGGAATTTTTGTGGATGGCAATGCGCCATGTCACTGGGCCACAGTTGTTCATAATGGACCACTGCAGCGAATGATTTGGCCAGCCAGATCCACCGACGTGAATACTATCGAAAAATTATGGGACTAGATTACAACGACATGTTGAGTCCACTTCACGTACGGTTCATGCACTATGCAGGTCAAATAGGAGATCCCACACGATATTAGCAGGTATCCAATGACTTTCATCAGATAATCAACATCGCCCAATTTACCAAGAGCAGGTGGGTGATGACGTATTATGTGATATAAGGTTTGTTCATTGCGCTACCTTTATCCAAGGCTGCAAATATTGTCGTCATTAAAACGTACTTTGTCAACACCCGTTAAAAGCACTACCTATCAGACTCTACATATTCAGACTTTGTCCACATAAAATGGACAAATACAAAGCTTACTACACAGCAGAGGTCGAACTCCCATTTGATACAGGTCCTGCGTCAGCCAAAACCCAACACTTTCTCTCTTAAAAACCGCCTCTCACTCCCGTTCATAACTTTAGGACTCTCGTGAAATGAGACAAGTCACTTTACTAACTATAGCCGCTTCAGTAATGCACACTTTACTAACTATACCCGCTTCAGTAATGCAGTGTCCTACATTGGTCCTCCAGAAGAGATTGTCTCGAAATAGTCCTCCTGCATGCTAATTCTTAGAAAACGTAACTCTTGGATGGACTACTTTTCTTTTTCTGAGCTTCAAGGCGTGAGACGGGTCCACATCCTTGATGCTAAGGACTGTCTGCTTCCACAAACTGCGTCTGACATTCAGCTCTTGCCCATCTTATTCTTACGCCAGAACTCCAGAAGCTTTCCGAAGCTGCGCTCGAAATCACCTCCATGATCGCTTCCCGTTCTCGGGCGTTCAGCTGACCCACCGTATGACAATGGATATCTTCAGCTGCTGTGTCTTACAGTGAACGCTTCTTCCTGCTCTTAATCGAAATTGATTTACAGCTCAGATTGCGATGAGGTTTGCATCAATTGTTTTTAACAAAAGACCTCACACCTGCATGATGTGTTCCTGCATTCCTTTTTATCTCTGTCCAGTGTTATGATCCTAAGTTTGAGTAACTGAAAATGAGCACGATCAGTTTGATTACGTGTTATTGCCAAGTCTCACTTTGTATCTCATTGTGACCTGGTAGACTACGCGGCAGAACGAACTACTGTCGGGTAAGGAGGCAGGAAGAAACACGCTACATCATGCCACATACAAAGCGCATTTGTAAAAAGGAATTGAAGTTACGCAAATATTAAAGACTCATTCATTTCCCGACCTTATTAATTATTTTCTAAGGTTTGTTCATTGACATTCTATGCGGGTTCAGTGACGCTTTGTTATTTAACAGCTGTGTCCTGTTACAGAGTGGTTTTGTGTACGTTTAGTACGTAATCGCTCAATTAACACCAACAATTATTAAAAGCAGTGTTTTGTCGGATATTATGAACAGCCTGTGTACTTAACAAGAAGTACGACTCATAAGTCATATACATGAGACAATTGCACTTAAGATACGATGGGCGTTCAATAACTAATTCACCACATGTTTTCTAAAGGTAGGTTCGTTTTATTCAGCAATCCACTACATCATATTACGCTTTTGCTCAATAAATCCTATTTTTTAAAAATAATCTCCGTTCATTTCGACGTCCTTGCGCTACCTTAGTGGGAGGATTTGTATGCCCCCATGTTATGTTATGTTAACCGGGGACCTAGAAACGAAGGAGAAGCTCCGTCCCCGCTGCAGCCGCTGTGCTCCACAACACAACGACGACTACCGCAGTCCACACCTCCACCGCCCCACACCGAACCCAGGGTTATTGTGCGGTTCGGCCCCCGGTGGACCCCCCCCCCTCCTCCCCGCCCCACCGGGTACGTCTCACACCAGGCGAGTGTAACCCCTATGTTGTGGTGTACGCGTACGTGGAGAACTTGTTTGCGCACCAATCGCCGAGCGAGACGGAATAAGGGGAACTAGCCCGCATTCGCCGTGTAAACCATCCACAGACAGACCGGCTCACTGGACCTGGACACAAGTCGGCCGGGTGGATTCGTGCTGGGGACCAGGCGCTCCTCCTCGCTCCAGAAAGCCGTGCGTTAGACCGATCGGCTAACCGGGCGGGCATGCCCCCATACTACCCCCACTCTATCGGCCGACGTCACAATCAACGTCGTGCTACACCGATAACCTCCCCGTCATCGACGTACTACTTCCCGCTGAGGGAATCCTTCATTGGGCCAAACAGATGTAAATGGGAGGGTGCCAGATCCAGGCTGCAAGGTGGATGAGGAAGAACAGTCCAATGAAGTTTTGTGAGTTCCTCTCGGGTGCGCAGACTTCTTTGAGGCCTTGCGTTGTCATGGAGAAGTTCGTTTCCATTTCTGGGTGACTAACTCACAAAAGTCGTTTTTTCAATTCCCTGAGGGCAGTACAGTACATGTCAGAGTTGATCGTTGCTCCGTGAGTGAGGACGGACTCCCTGAAGACCGTCGCCATGACTTGACTGGATGAGGGTTTTGTGGCGGCGTTCGTAGGGACAAACAATTCGCTGTAGAAACGGCTTACGAAGTCACCGCCACACATTTAATAGCGGGCCGACCGGTCCGCTGGAACAGTGAACAGAAAGATGAAAACCCAAACACTCTGATTAAATAAAAGTCGGTACTTATCTTTATTAACGAAGATACAGAAACACAGTAGTGAACTCCGGGTCTACAGAAATCTGTCTAGTTCGAGTCGGAGCGGCTAGGTCAGCGTCGGCTGACGACAAACAACAACTCTGCTGCGATGAACACACAACTGACTAGCAAGTACACAATTCGGTGGCGAGTATACAACTGAGCGGCGAATACAGAACTGCCCTAGCGCTCGCGACTCCAGCGCTTAAGAAGCCAGAAGCCAGCGGTGGCGCGCGCAGACTTGCGGCGATTTCCTATTTCGCTGGCGCTGCTTATGCGGACGGCGTCCGGACTTTGATGCTGCCAACCTTTTGGCAGCGGGCTCGGGTGGCATTACTGGCTAGGATATAACAGAGGGTGTGGAAGATTCTGTGGCGCCATTTCATGATTTGTCATTTTGTTTCCGGCTCCAAGTTATGAACCTATTTTTCACCGCCTGTGATTTTCGATAAAAAATTGACACGATCGGCCTCCTATTGTTCAAGTAATTCGGCACTGATGGTACTCCATTGCTCTTTACGGTCATGTGTTATGCAGCGACCAATCCAAGGGGGGCACAGTTATGAGTACCACAAGTAGTGGACGAGTGTTTCAGCGCTACCAGTAGAGACGTCCAGTTGTTCAGCAAGGTATTTGATTGGGATACGTCGATTAGCTCCAATGAGAGTGTCCGCACGTTCCAAAATTGCGTGAATCACAGATGTGCGCGGCAGGCCAGGACGCGGCAGATGGAACAGGTTTGCGTGACTTTGTTGCGATGACGACAGACACCTTGCCAAACGACTCACCGTGCTTTTGATCACTGCAAAGTCTCCGCAGACACTCTGCAAGCGTCTGTAGATACATGAGATGCTCTGATTTCCCGCCAAAAGAAACTCAATTACAGCTTTTGACTGAAACGCACAACCATTAAAGAAGACACTTTCAAGGCTATGTATAGCGCCACCATCCGTCGGAACTTCAACAAAACAATTTATGTTATTTTCAGAACGTACAACTTATGTAACAACAATTGTTGGAAAATAGCGATGCTGTTCTGATTTCATTTTCTCTCATATACTCGCAGGACTATTACTGTCTAGTAAAAATTTTACGGTCTTGGCATGCCATTTTTACTTTATATGAAACGTTATAATCTATCGTCCGCAGCTCTTGTTCTAGCGGTTGCGTTCTCGCTTCCTGCGCGTGGGGTCCCGGGTTCGATTCCCAGCGGGGCCAGGTATTTTCCCGGCCTTGAGATGACCGGTTGTTGTTGTGTTGTCATCATCATTCATCCCCATTACGGTCGGAGGGAGGCAACAACAAACCACCTCCGCTGCGACCTTGCCTAGTCGGCAGTGCGGGTCTCCTGCATCGTTCCCTACGCTCCTCGGAGTATGGGACCTCATCATTATCTATTACCTTCTCGTGTGTATCATTACAACGAATTCCTGTTGGTCCTCTACAGCACTGTATACTGAGATGTCAAAAGTCATTGGCTATCTCCTAATATCGTATCGGACGTTTCTTTGTGCGGTGTAATGTAGCAACTTGACGTGTCATGAGCTCAACTAGTCGTTAGAAGGCACCACAGAAATAATTAGCCATGCTTCCTCTATATCCGTCCATAATTGCGGAAGTGTTGCCTGTGCAGGATTTTGTTCACGAACTGACCTATTGATTATGTCCTATTAAGGTTCGATTGGATTCATGTCGAGCGATCTGGGTGGATAAGTTATTCGCTCGAATTGTCCAAAATGTTCTTAAAAGAAATTGCCAATGACTTTGTCCCGTTGACATGGCGCATTGTCACCCGTAAAAATTCCATCGTTGTTTGGAAATAAGGAGACGAATACAACCATTTCTGGTCAATGATGGGTTCATCTGGACCAGAGGACCCAGTCCGCTCCAAGTAAACCTAGCCCATACCATTATGGAGCCATCACCAGCTTTCACAATTCATTGTTGACAGCTTAGGTCCATAGCTTCGTGGGGTCTGCGCCACACTCGAACCTTGCCATAGGCTCTTACCAAACGAAATCTGGACTTACCTGACCGGGCCACGGTTTTCGAGTGGTCTAAAGTCCAACCGATATGGTCACGAGACAAGGAGAGGCGCTCCGGGGGATGCCGTGCTGTTAGAAAACGTACTCGTGTCAGTCATCTCCTGTCATAAACCATTAACGCCATATTTCTCCGTGCCGCCCTAACGGATACGTTCGCCGTACGTCCCAAAGCGATTTCTGTGGTTATTTCAGGCAGTGTTGCTTGTCTGTTAGCACTGAGAACTCTTCGCAAACGCCGCTATTATCGCTCGTTAAGTGAAAGCCATCGGACACTGCGTTGTCCATGGTGAGAAGTAATTCATGAAATGTGGTACTCACGGCACGCATTTGACTCTGTGAATGTCGGAATATTGAATTCCCTAACGATTTCCAAAATGGAATGTCCCATGCGTCTAGCTCCAACTATCATTACGAGTTCAAAGTCTGTTAATTCCCTTCGTGCATCAATAATAACGTCGGAAATCTTTTCACATGAATCACCTGGGTACAAATAGCAGCTTCTCCAATGCAGTGCCTTTTTATATTTTGTGTACGCGATACTACTCCCATCTGTATATTTGCATATCGCTGTCCCATGACTTTTGTCACACTAATGCCATAAATAATGTAGATATCAAAGTCCACTCCTGTAAGCAAAGAAGTTCCGCTTAAGTAGAACGAATATTAGCAAGGACAGGGCTCATACTGAACAAGTAGGACAATACATTTTCAGCACATATTGTCACCAAGATTGTGTTCTTGAACACCAATATTATCTAAAAAAAAATGGTTCAAAGGGCTCTGAGCACTATGGGACTTAACATCTGAGGTCATCAATCCCCTAGAACTTAGAACTACTTAAACCTAACTAACCTAAGGACATCACACACATCCATGCCCGAAGAAGGATTCGAACCTGCGACCGTAGCGGTCGCGCGGTTCCAGACTGAAGCGCCTAGAATCATTCGGCCACACCGGCCGGCAATATTATCTAAGACCAGTGCTACAAATTCAACTTTTCATTTCATTATTTTCATGTTTGTTACCACAGGTAAACCATGACCAAGTAGAATTCATGTACAGAAGGAAAGAAACCTTAGAACGCTGCCAAGGGTGGCTGTAAAAGGTCGCCTGAAATCAGCAAAAGAATCACTTGTCAGTTGCAGAGAGGTACCAACAGTATGGGTAGCAAAATTATTGCGCTTAGAGAGTTAAAAACAATAGGGCACAGAGGTCTAGCAGCGCCTCATAAGCCAACCATTCCTGTAATCATTGCTGAGCGACGCTCGAAATGTAAAGAGCGACACCACTTGGCAGTAGACGACCGGAAACGAGTGATATGGAATGATGAATCACACTACAACCTAATCCGATGGAAGGGTCTGGGTTTGGTGAATTCCTGCAGAGCGTTACCTACCATGTGTAGTGTCAACAATGAAGAACTGGAGAGATAGTGTTATGGTGTGGGGGTGTTATTGAGCTTAAGAAAACGATAATGTTGAAAAATATGAACATATTTCATAGCACTCTTTACTGGTCAAGGATGTGAAAATATTTTACTGCATTTTGTATTGCGCACATTAGAGGAACTTTTCGGAGACGATATTTGTGTAAGAAAGGCATTTCACCCTCCCATAAAGCAGCGTCTTGAGGCAATGGCATGTAGACTTTCCTGAAATATAGTTGCCTAACCACAGACACGACTTGAGCCCAATGCAATATCTTTGAGATGACTCAGAACGTCGACTTCGCTTCAGGCCCCCACGTCCAACATAACTACTTTCTCCTATTTCGAATCTTGAGGATGAAAAATTGGCTACCATTCCTTCAAAGACATTCAGACACCCCACTGACAGTGTGCACAGCAGAGTTCGAGGCGAATGATGGACACAGTCTATATTAATGTCCAGTAATAAGCGTACGGATAAATTTGAACAGATAGTGAACATGGAAACATAGAGTAAAGAAAATCAATTCTCTGAAGCCCGTAATTGACTTCCATTGTGACGCATAAATTTTATATTTACCTCAAAGGTACCTGCAACCTTCCTTTTTATCGTTGCATAAACGTGACACCCTGCGACGTCACCCTCGACCTCGACGGCGCTTCAGACTTCAGAAGTGTCGACACATGGGGAAACAAGCCACCACCAAATTTCACCAATATTCTGCCCAGCGCCATTCCCCTCTTACCCACATTTCACCCTTCTTTTCACACCTCTGCTATGAAGGTGAGAACGGCGACACCCAGTGTTGAAATTACGCGTTTTTTTTTTATGGGTCGCCGAGGAAAACATTTAAGACATATCGCTGCTCCGAATCGTCACGAAAAGTTCTCGGCAGGCGGCATGGCATGAGTTAGTGAAACTACTCATTTCTTTGGGGCGTTGATTCCCACACATTTCGCAGTCGAAAATGATGGCTCGCAAGGCGATAAGCAACAGGACGATATTCTTGACAACGTTCGGCAGTGCTGACATCGCTGCTGGTAAGCCTTTCGGGATGCGAGTTCGTGGCCCAAGAAACTCTCCTGTTCCTGAAGTTTCGTTCAGGACTGCGCTGGACATTCTCAGAGGCGCTCCTCCGCTGAGTCTTGACGACTGACCGATCGGACGTCAGAGAGCGACATATATACTGCAGAAAAGGGGCTTGGTCGAAGTAGCACGTGATGAGCAGAGATAATCCTCGTCAAAGATAAAACTTGACTATCGACTGTTGACCTGTCAGAGATAAAATTGTCTAGAGATTCTGGACAGCTTCCGTCCATATGTCACAAAGTTTCATTGCCTCCTGTTTCCTATTGAAATTACCCTGATGCTTGCAAATTTCAATGGCTTCTCTAGATAGTCGTGGATAATAATTTGATGTTGTAGATAAAATTTCTGTTTCAGAAACCCCCCACATGATTCAACCGTACTCTAAGGGCACAGTGAGGCTTTAATCCCATGGCCGGCCGGAGTGGCCGAACGGTTCTACGCGCTACAGTCTCGAACCGCACGACCGCTACGGTCGCAGGGTCAAATCCTGCCTCGGGCATGGATGTGTGTGATGTCCTTAGGTTAGTTACGTTTAAGCCGTTGTAAGTTATAGGGGACTGATGACCTCAGAGTTTAAGTCCCATAGTCCTCAGAGCCATTTGATTTTGTAATCCCATTGAACGTGATCTGTTCCCTTTGGAGTATACTGCAACCGTAATTTTTGCTCTGGTATGTAGGCTAGAACCACTAGAGATCGTTGAAAACCATTCGAACTTGATCCGAAGTAGCAAACAGTGTTTACTCTTTTTCTGCTCTCCGGGTTCGTGCCCTCTTGGGAAGGGGTAATCGAGGGGTGCAACACTGACTTGTTCGTGGATAAAACGGCGAAGGATCCCTCTAAGACGTCCTAGTTCCTCACTGCCACTCATGCACGTCTGTTGGGCTCGTTAAAAATGTACCTGTCAGATACCTTCACATCCATTCAGCTGGTGCCGGTGCCTCAGGACAGGCAAACCCATCTACACATCTTAGGTGCAGTAGCCAACCTTCAGATGCTAGAGCAGTTGTGAGGCATAAATCAGCTGAATGGATGTCGAAGTCTTTTTTTTTCTTTTTGACAGTGTGTAAATAATTGCGAAGATTGTTAAGTAAAGCAATGTGTCAAAGGTAAAAGAATTTTCCTTCAAAAGACTATACACAAATGAAAAACCCGTTACAGAAAGAAACAGAGTTCCCAAGTCAGTAGCAAATGAAGATTTCAATCTCTTTTCATGCTTTAGAATAACGTATAAAAGTACAAATTTTGAGTCAGCTTGAAAACAACGTGCACACATTGAGACGAAACAAGATCATTAATTTTAAATTAAATGCAGTCCGACCTTCTCTTCCGTCTGCAATAGCCTCGTCGTTGATTGGATGTTAAGGGTGGCGAGGTAAAACTTGATAATACAAGAAAGCAGCACGTGTGACGCTGCGCTACTCAGAATGAGCTGGCGCGTTGTCGTGGTGCAGACACACCGTCTTTTACAGCTTCACCTGACGCTAGACGGTCTTCCGTAAACTCGTCATAGGATTTCGGTAATATGGTTCTGTGACTGCCTGCTCCTTAGAAACATCACTGTGGCGGTTGCATTGTTGGTTGGGTCTTCATCCCTTCTAGCAGCGGTGAAACCTTGTGTTTCCAATGCTTGCTTTGCTCCTTGTATTGGGATAGTTGTGTTTACAACACTAACATACTGTAATTAAGCGGCTAAAGAAGTCACCTGGATTGGCCTGAAACAGCTGCTACAGTACCGCTGTTGCGGTAGTTCTGTGGACGTTTCGTAGCTGTGTCAGTAGCCGCTGAACTCAGCGGGCGGCGCCCTCTGTCATGTACAAAATGTTTAAAATTGATTCGGGACTGTTTTACACACTACACTGACACGTAGACTTTGATATGTTGGTCTTCTAACTCCAGTTTAGTAGAGACACGATCTGCTACCTCGTTCGTCATTCAGAATACACTGTAATCGTCTACGCCACCTAACGACTTTTGTCGTAGGATGCTGCATTGTTGCCGTATACTTACACGACAATTCACCCTGGATTGTACAGTGTTGTTTCCCTCCGAACGCCACGAACGAATTATAGCTCTGTACTGCGTTTTATCAATGGGCTGAGCCAATTTAACTTTTGCTGATGTAGTACCTTGACTAAGACTCATTAGTCCTGCTTCGAAGTGAGCTGCTGATGACTAGCGAAGGAGTGGCTGCAGACACCCTAGAGAGCAGTGAGATGCTAGTCTGACTGTCACCCTCTATACGAGCTGATAACCAGTATTGATGCTCTGGTGCCATTACGTTTCATAACAGGATCCCTTTTGTTGTCATCCTCGGCACTCTTAAACTATAGCGGTACAATGACGATATTCTACGACCCGTTTTGCTGCCCTCCATGGAAAGCCGTCCTGGGCTTATGTTTCAGTAAGATAACGCCCATCGACGCGCTTGTCTTCGTTCTTCCCTTCCTTGTCCAGCAAGATCGCCGGATCTCTCCACAACTCAGTACGTTTGCCGCAATATTAACAGGGCTCTCCAACCAAATCGGTATTACGACGATCTAAGTCGTCAATTGGACTAAATGCGAAGTCGAATAAGCGCCTGCGTAAGGGCGAGAAGTGGAGCAATGCATTATTGACTTGCGCAGTTTGTGAAGGTCATTCCTTGAATAAATCATTCAAATTTTCTGTAGTTGTAGTTATTTTTTTTCTGTACATGCTCATAACTTCTATCAGTTTCTATCCTATTCGGATAATTCCTTCTTGGTGCGTATTTATTTTCGTCCTAGAGTGTATTTAGCTTCGTGACTATCCATTGTAACTGTTTTCAGGTGAGTGAGTTACAGCAGCAAGAACCATGTGGAGCTAGTATCAACAGACATTACTAAATCTGGGGACGATCAAAAGCACGGCACGACACCGAGACTTCTCCAGCTGTGGCTTAAACTGCTCCACCTGTTTCAGACGTGCTCAGTCACAGTATTTGTAAGCGGTGTACACCTCCGACTCTCTACGGGACATCAAGTGGCATCGCCCGGATGACAGTGGGTCACGTCACAGGAGAGGTGCGAGGCTGTGTTCTCTAGGCGAGGTGGCGCCGTGTAAACAGCACGGCTACGCTGGCCGGCTTCATAGTTTGCCTAGCGCGGGCTCTCCTTGTTGACTAGCCGTCTGGCGGCCTAGGCGCCCTGCCAACACACACTGGTCTGTACACGTTGCGGTGTGGCAACAGCGCTAATGTGCTCTGCTGACTGTGGTACACACTGCCAGTCATCCTACCCTCAGCCATCAACATATTAATAGGATGTCTGCACGTGTACAAAATGATGTGCCACTTGTGCCATTTCACCTGGATGCCCTAAGTGTTGTAACGCAATCAAGTCAAATGGTTCAAATGGCTCTGAGCACTATGGGCCTTAACATCTCAGGTCATCAGTCCCATAGAACTTAGAACTACTTAAACGTAACTAACCTAAGGACATCACACACATCCATGCCCGAGGCAGGATTCGAACCTGCGACCGTAGCAATCAAGTCAATAACGCAATAAGCAACGTACTATATCAGTGAGTATCGACATCTCCAGTTGAGTATAAGTAACTCTGTGTTATTTATTGTTATTGTTTGTGTTATGGCCTTCATTGGACAACTGTAGTCAGCTATACAAAGGCTTATATAAATTGTTGTTATTCAATAATACCATTCAGTTCAACAATGATTCAAAAATCAGTTCTTATAGTGGTTCTCAAGGATTATTATAATTTTATATGATGTGAAGGGTGTTTTGCTCTTCCATCTGCCCAATACTTCTTCCTTAATTTTTGTCATCCATTTCTCTTACTATTCCACAGTTTTTCTAGTATTCTCTTACTAATTCTGTTTTGTGTTGTTCTTATCGGATGTCCAAGAAATAAGATGCGTTTCTTCCTCGTCATGCTTACTACTGGTTCTATTTTCTTGGATAGTGTTTCATTTGAAGTTATTCCACAATATCCATTTACCTGATACCGTTTATTTCTGTATGTCCTAATTATTCTTCTTACTGACTAGTATTTCGTCAGTTTCCGCTGTATTAGTTGTTTTGAAAATGTTTTCAGCTGGGCATGTTTTTTATCATTATGTAACTGTTTTATAATGTTTTAATTTTGTAGCTGTGTATATAGGTACATTGTCTTATATTTTCTCGTAGTGCAGTTTGCCTTAAGTTTTTATTCTGTTTTGTCAAGCTGGTTTCTCTTTTAGAATGTATGTTATGATTTCATCTAAATTTATCAACAGTTTTGATTTCCTCTTCTTCTATCTTAATTTGTTTGCCAAGTGCTACGTCTGCTAGCATAATCTCTATTTTTTTAAGTGGTATTGTAAGGCCACAGTTGAGCAGGAATGGTGATAGACAAACACCTTGTCTTAGCCGGTTTTTATGAAGAATGGTTCAGAAATTTCTGCTCTAAACTTCACTATTGGTTTGGTGTTGGTTAGAGTAAGTTCTGTTTGTTTAATTAGTTTTTGATGGATTCCTATATTCCTTACACTTTTTACTAATCAGGTCATATCGAGACCTTCTTGAAGTCTGGAAATGTTATATCCATGGTTTCTTCAGTTTAGGATCTTGGATAAAATCTTTTATGTGCAGTCTAAGACAGGGAGACCTCTGTAGTTGTCCAGACTGCTCTTATGTCCCTCTTGTGTAGTGGGTGGATCATGGCCATGGTCCAATGTTTGGGAAACTGTTCTGGTATCCAAATTTTTTTAGAGTAATGTGTGAGAAGGTCATGACTGTGTCTCGTGAATATTTCCATTAGCAGTTACACGTTCGTCGAGGGACGACGGAACTCGTCTGGCATTGTCTATCCACCGCTCTGGGAATAATTTATTACTATTTATCTTATTTTTTATATGTTATATATATATATATATATATATAATATGTTTATTATAACGTCTACACTACTTTGGCAATATATCTTTACAGAGTCTGAAGATGACTCTATAAAGAGTCGAAACCGGCCACTCTCTCCAATAAAAAAAAATTGCGATCAATACTGTTTTAAATTTTAACTGTTGGAACGACATAAGCGCTCAAGCTCTTAGCTGCACTTCATCCAGAAGCCGAGCAGGATTTCGTGTGAAAGAGTTGGTATATGCCCTGTAGCTGAAGTTATTACTGTTGAATTAAGTGCCAAAAATTGTAGTACCAAACACCACACAGTTAATATTAACTTTTCATTGACGCTGATGTTCCAGTTTTCTAAGCCAACGTGGGTTTTTGCTGGACCAGTAATGTATTTTCTTTGTATTTACGTGTCCCTTGTTTGAGAAGAAACATCTACCAGTAAAAATAAATTCAGAAAAGACATTCTGGTTGCCAAGGATTCACTACTGTACCCACCGACAGAACTGTATACGATTCTGTGAACTATATCCATACAATTATTGGTGTATGGATACTCGATAAGGATGGAACTCGGACGCGTTCGAATGCGACATTCACTGAGGCGACAAAGGTCATAGGATACCGATATGCACATACAGGGTGAGTCACTAACAATTGCCACCTAGAATAACTCCAAGTGTATGATAGTAGCTGAAAAGTTTGTGGGACAGATGTTGCAAGGGACAACGGGGGCCATAATATGACATTGGTTTTTTGTTGCTAGGTGGGGTCGCGTCAGAGATATGAAGGTCAACTTTGTTTTTTTTTTAAATGGGATGCTATAGTTTTGGTACTTATTTTCTGATAGTAGCTATCGAAACGAATCCAATGATGTGTAACAGTAAGGTGTTTGAAGGTCCACGGACGTCAAAATGGCGGCATGAACGTCCATTTACAGAAGGTGTTCGAAGTGATGACTATTGGTATCAATGTAGCGCTGCAATATTCTTATCATAGCTTGAGTGGTATTCCTTATCACTCCGGCACTTATCGAAGCACATGCTCTGACAATTCTCTCTCGTATATTGTGCAAACAGTAAATATTCGACAAATACGGCGTATCCATCATACGTGCCATTCATATGTAAACACCGTTCGACGGTTTCGCAATACAACACTAATAGGAACGGTAAGACTAGTATAGCTGAATCAAGCGAATGCGAACGATATATTCCTTCCAAGAACGAGTCGATATGCTTCTCATTTACGGAGGATGCAACGAAATTCAGTGAGAGCTAGAGACTTAGACGCTGAAAGATATCCTCAACGTACTTACACTACCCGTCGTACATTTAAATATGTGTATGATAGATTGAGAACAACTGGATCTTTAACGCATCGGAAACATATTCGGCAAAGGAAAGTTGCTAACTAAGAAACGGAAATCGGTACTCTTGCCATTGTGGTTCGAGATCCTTGTGTTAGTTTGCGTCAAATAGCAAGGGAATCTGGCATGAGCCAGAGTAGTGTTGTTCGATTTCTGCATCGCCATAAATATCATCCGTACCATATCTGTCTCCACCAAGAATTAATTGGTACGGATTGAATGCGTCGCACTGAATTCTGCCGATGGACTCAACATTTATTAATTTGATTTTATTTACCGACGAGGATACATTCACGAACCACGGAAATGTTAACGTGGATAACATGCATTATTGGGCAACTGAAAATCCATGTCGGCTGCGGTAAGTTGTACACAAAAAACCGTGGTCGGTGAATGTATGGTGTGGGATTCTGGAGGACAGAATTAAAGGATCCGATTTCATCGCAGGAAATCTTAATGGTTTCCTGCAAGAAACATTAGGTCTGTTATTGGAAGCAGTACCTTCAGGAACAAGGAATAGAATGTGGTAGCAACACGATGGGTGTCCAGCACATTTTTGGCTGATGGCTAGAAACGAGTTGCAGAGACAATTCCCAAATCGCTGGACTGGACGCGGAGAAGAAGTGTCGGGCCGGTTGATCGCCAGACTTGACGCCTCTAGGATTTTTTTCTTGTATTTGTAAGAGACATTATTTATAAACACGTTCCTATTAGACCTGAAGATATGCGAGAGAGAATTGTCAGAGCATGTACTTCGATAAGTGCAGATGTGATAAGGAATACCAGTCAATCCATGATAAGAAGATTGTATCACTGCATTGATACCAATGGTCATCACTTCGAACACCTTCTGTAAATGGACGTTCATGACACCTTTGTGACCTTCAAAGACCTTCCTGTTACACATCATTGGATTCGTCTCGATAGCCGCTATCAGAAAACAAGCATCAAAGCGTAGCATCACATTTAAAAAGAAACAAAGATGACATTCATATCTCTGAAGCGATCCCGCAAAGCAACAAAGAAACGTCATATTACAGCCCCCGTTGGCCCATGCGGCTTTTGTGCCACAAACTTTTCAGCTCCTATCAAACTTTCGGAGTTATTCTAGGTGGTAATAGTCAGTGACTCACCCTGTACACAGATGGCGGTAGAATCGCGTTCACTAGGTATATAAGGGTAATGCAGTGGCAGGGCTGTCATTTTTACTAATACGATACACGTTAAAAGGACTTCGTAGTGGTTACGGGCGCACGAAGGGAATTAACAGATTTTGCGGAATGGCTGTGGGAGCTAGATGCATTGGACATTCCATTTCAGTATTCCAAGATACACAGTGTCAAGAGTGTGCTGAGAATACCAAATTTCAACCATGAGAGTACCTCTCACCTCGGACATCGCAGTGGCCGTTGACCTTCACTTAACAACCTAGAGGAGCGGAGTTTGCGCAGAGTTGTCAGTGCTAACCAACAGGCAACATGCCGGGAAGTAACCGCAGGAATCTATGTGGGACGTACAACGAATGCTTCCGTTAGGACGGTGCTGCGAAAGTTGACGTTAATGGGCTGCGGCAGCAGATGACCGACGTGAGTGCGTTTGCTGACCGCACGACATCGCCTGCAGCGCCTCTCCTGGGAGCGTGACAATATCGTTTGGGCCCTAGACAACTGGGAAACCGTGGCCTTGTCAGATGGTCCCCGATTTTAGTTGGTAAGAACTGATGATAGGGGTTCGAGTGTGGCGCAAACCCCACAAAGCCATAGACCCAAATTGCCAACAAGGCACTGTGGAAGCCGGGGGGGGGGGGGGGGGGGGGGTGGTTCTCCATAATGGTGTGGGCTTTGCTCACACAAAATGGACTGAGTCCTCTAGTCCAAGTGATCCGATTATTGACTGAAAATGGTTATGTTCGGCTACTTGGAGACCATTCACAGCAATGGACTCCATGTTCTGAAACAATGGTGGAATACTTATGAATGGAAGTGCGCCGTATTACCGGGCCACAATCACTGTTCTCAATTGGTCTGAAGAACATTCTGGACAATTTGATTGACTGATTTGGCGTCCCAGATCACCCAGCGTGGATGCCATCAAACATTTTAGGGACATAACAGAGGGATCAGTTCGTGCCCAAAATCCTACATCGGCAACATTTTGACAATTATGGACGACTATAGTGACTCTATAGCGACAACATTTCTGCAGGGGACTTCCAACGATGACTTTTATCACATCAGTATACACTGGTTTTAGGAATGGCAATCTCCTGTTCAAACTGCTGCGTGCTCACGTGTGGATGCACTGCGAGAGAAGCAATGACACTAGCTTCGGCGTCTTCAAGTGTGAGAGTTTGAGAACATTTCGCTGCCATGGGTTGAAACTTACAATTTCCCGAAGCGTCATAAAGAGCCGAGGAAACATCCGTTGGGAAGGTGGATTCGTATTAGGATATCGCCGTCTGTATAGTGCCTCTGCCTGAATAACATTACGCCTAACTTCAGTCACAATAAGAGGAAGGTAATCATGGTGCAGTTTTTAATGAAGGACTGCCTTTACCCTACACAACATATTGTTAAAACGTACGTCAGTGATACTGCGCCGTGCTATAAATAAGGAAACCTTATTGCAATTACTGCTCTGCTAACATTCTCCATAGAAGAGTAACGTTTTTCCTTCTCTTCGTTGATGTACGCTGTATTCACTCAAACCTTCAGCTAAAGACGGTTGACTGAATGACCGGTGTGCATTTCCTTGGGTTTCCACTTGCTTACTCTCAGTTGTACCAACTGGACGAGTTATATTACCCCAGGTACCTGGGTGAATATTGTGTTAAGCTTTTAAAAACATAATGTTTATGTAAACGGTACACTGTGTTAAGTTTTTGGAAATCTCTTGAGTAGAGAAAGTGAATTACCGAATAAAAAAAGATACGGTTCTATCACAAGAAAGTTATAAGATAGGCAAACACGCTAGTTAATGTGCCCCCGACAGCTAAACAACATTTTCTTGAAGAATTTTTTTTTTCTTGTGGAAAAAAAGGTTTTTGATACGTTCATAAAATTTAATCTGTATTTTGTATCTTTTCCACCCGTCCTCAATAGCTAACAC
Source organism: Schistocerca piceifrons (assembly GCF_021461385.2). Classification (NCBI taxonomy): domain Eukaryota; kingdom Metazoa; phylum Arthropoda; class Insecta; order Orthoptera; family Acrididae; genus Schistocerca; species Schistocerca piceifrons. The sequence continues at coordinate 172,747,695 of NC_060144.1, forward strand.
AATAATTGGTATATCCTTAGTATACACAACATAATCAAAGGCAAATTCATTCCTCATCAAACTGGTTTTCGAACTGGAAAATCGTGCTGCAATCATGTACTGAACCTCACTTAACACTCTGTGAATGGTTTTGAACAGAGTACAACACTGGTTTGCAAATCCATTAGTCAGTCGACCAAATATCAATAGTACAACGATTTAAATTTGTTTCGAAGGAAAAAATTTTTAAACTTAAATTGTATCGGTAGTTTATTACTAAGCTAGACTTTGCTAAAAACGTCTTCAGTCTTCCTGATGCACGTTCACTGAGATCGACTTCTTCCAACTATCCCATCGACACTGGTCTTGTATACTTGTTTTACCTATCTCCTTTCGTTTACCCTCTCTATATGTCCAAACCATCTCAACACAGTTTTCTCAATACTCGACACTACATCTTCTTTCACTCCACAACGCCCTCTAAATTTAACTTAATGAAGTTAAGGTAAAGCTTTAAGTCTTTGTTAAACTGTAGGTACGGTGAACGCAGCTTCATATCATACTTAACTGCGGTAACAGTTATTTATACAATTGAACTGTAAAGTATCCATAAAATTAAATTATGTCAGTGACTGACAAACGCTAATGTGAATAATGGCCTTGAATCGCCTTGGAAACCCTGTTAAGTCAAATCTCTACGTTGTTGTTTTAAAATTTAAGCATGATACCATGTTCTCTAAGACGACTTCTCAGTTTACTGCTGATAAGGTTTATGCCTGAAAATGGTTGTTCTCATTACTATGTAGATCCGAATAAGGAAAAGGTGGCAAACTAATTTTTTTCAGATGATTATATGAGTCAACAACGTTATTTCACGCATTAAAAACGTACCTTCCTTTCCCAGCTCTTTCAAAGAGGATCACTTGTGCTGTGAACTAGGCTCACGTTTGGTTTTCTCCACTATATCTATATCAGCACAAAATTTTCAAATTTCGGGCCTCATAGTTCTTTGTTTTTTTTAAAAAAAATTTAAATCGACCAATTTCATTTCAAAGTTGCTAATGTCAGTATGAAATGGAGAAAAATTTAACTCTGTTGCAGTAGCATAAAGAGGTTTCTTAGTAATGCGTAACATGGCCATTTCTAAATTCGTGAAACCTGTCGAGAAAAGCTTGTTTCATATTTAAAAGCTTTGTTTTGAAATAGGAGATGTTAAGATCAGAATTACTGTCTTCGCAGTGTTTCAACCGGCTTCGTCAGTGAATCAAAATTTCCCTTTCGAAATCCAAACCAAAAACATATCATTTGATTTCTAATGAAATAACATCCTCTAACATTGTTATGAATTGTGTTTCCTTTCACCATTAGTTTACGAGTAAGCGAATTTCGATGATATGCAACGTCTACCACGAATCTTTAGATTCCTTGATCGTTGTTAGTTCTGGTTAGTGAAAACGATCAAAAGTGGAATGCTATAATTTCAGGTAATTAGGAAGCAAAACGTTTTAAAAACAATACTCCTTGAAAACTAACGTATCTTGCTATGCGGCAGAAGATCTTCGTGCAAACTCTCCATTTCAACTAAAACTTCTTTAAATTTGCTATGATCAAGAGCTGTACTTGAACGTCGAAACTTGGTATTTTTTGGAAGTGTCACACCCGAGGGCCAAAGGCCGCATGATTTTCGCGAGCGCTATTTGCCAATCACTGGAGTTGGATAAAAGGAGATAACTTTCTCGACTTAACAACTTCCTACGAGACTAACAACCTCAGAAAGATGCTGAAGAAATTTAGCAACTCATCGGTGATTACCAATTAACATCCCTAATAGGCACTTTGCTGCTATTCGAGGCAGTCAAAGTGAATGGCATAATCAAAGTAAGGTGCGACTGTGCGACTAAAAAGCAGTCGCTGCGGCCTAACCTATATGGTCATGAGCAGACCAAGCGAGACACTGCAAGTGGTACCGTGCTGTTTGCAAAGGCACTGGTATCGGTCTTCTGCTGCCAATGCCCATTAACGACAAATTTCGCCGCTGTGTCCTAACGAACACGTTCGTCTTACGTCCCACATTCATTTCACGCAGCGTTGCTTGTCTGTTAGCACTGAAAACTCTAAACACCGCTGCCCTATGTCGTTAAGTTGATGCCGGCGGCCACTGCATTGTCCATGCTGAGTGGTGATGCCTGAAACCTGGTATTCTCGATACATTCTGGACACTAAGGATCTCGGAATATTGAATTCCGTAACGACTACTGAAATTTAATGTCCCATGCGTCTAGCTCCAACTACCATTCCGCGTTCAAAGTCTTTTAATTCACGTTGTGCGGCCGTAATCACGACGGAAACATTTTCACAGGAATCACCTGAGTACAAACGTCAGCTCCGCCAAAGTACTGCCCTTTTATACCTTGCGAACGGGATACCGCAATCATCTGCATACGTCCACATCACTGTCCCATCACTTTTTCCTACCTCAACGGATATCTCTTAGTGAGTAGCGTGGTCTGGTTTTCACGAGGCCCCGAGCACTATTTGTTCGTGTGAAAGCAGATTAGAATTATCTTAAAATACTCAACAATTATTTCAATTAAAGGTTACATATTAGGTGTCTCTCCCTGTGTAACTAAGATGACGAAAACCTCTGATGTCGACTAATTAAATAAATAAGAGGCATTGCAAGCCCAGTACCATCCCGTTACCCGCTTATCGGTATGAAGCCTAACGCCCCCTTTGTGCTTTCGACGCAGAATTACTTGGGTTGATTGTCTCTCGCGGTGCCTAAGCGGCAACAGTTTGCATACACAGCGTGGCTGGTTAGGACTTCGCCCTCAGTGGGCCGACTCGACAGAGCCCTCCTACACGCTCCTTGTTCTGCAGGGGCGCCAACGGTAACACAGTGAGACTCCGCACAACCCGGACCAAGTTCCCCGAAACTCTATCGTTGCTGATCTGTCACCGTTCGCTGCTGTAGGCACAAGTTGCACGACTGGTAGTTGCGGCAGATCCTAGCACTCGCGGTGCGAAACACGCTCGCCTTCTACACAGAGCATTCGATAGCATGGAGGTCTGAGAGACTCGCTGCCAGCATCACATTGTTCTATCAGCACTGCAGTTTCTGCATTACATTTATGTTCGCCTTGACAGCTGGTGCTGTTCAGACGTAACAAGGAATACGTTGATTTCACGTAGATCACATCGAAACTGTAGTGTTACGGAAACGCACCGGACAAAATGTTAATGGCCCATGCGGCGAGAAAGAAAATGCTGAAGCTTTTTCAGTTATGCCATATACAGCTGCAGCCGCTCACTCATGACAGATCACACACAGCTGCCAAATTGTTCCACACGCTGTTCCAAACGCTCCGAGACGTTTTCGATGGTATTACGATCGGATTATTTTTGCAGGTAATCCCAGGTGAATTTCTGTGCCCGACTGTTCGTCATATCAGGAACGAACATATGCAGCTCTGTGAGCAAGATTATTGTCCTCTTGGAAGACGTGAACGTTCACCATAGAGACCTAGGAGGAAGGGCGACGCTTGGTCTCTGATAATCTTGATATAAAAACCTAGTTTATGTTCAAGGTAACCCGAAGGAGTCGATACACATTATGATACGAGAAACATCCGCAAAACATGGCAGAACCACCCTCCACCCTTGACATGATAAACGATTATTGTCCTCTCGGTCCAACTGACGACGTGCATCATTTTAAAAAGGTAAAATCATGATTCATCGGACATGCCTCCTGTGAGCAGTTGCCCAGTTTGTGTTTTTGTCCATCGAAGCCGTGCAGCTTTGTATGCCGTTGTGAACAATGATCTGTTGCGAGGTACGTGACTCCAAATGTCCGTTGTACGCAATTCCCTTCTTAGTTTTCACTCGGAAACTGATTAGGATGAACCTGCAGTCACTTTCAGAAGCAATTCCAGTCTGCTTTGAAACCATTTTTCCTTGACTTTCGTCTCTGGTGCTTGCCGGTTAGGATCTCTTAGAGCCACTGTTCTTATGCCGTGTTACAAAATTACGACTGGTAAACCATACCTTGTAGGTACATTAGACAGCCCGCGTTGACACGTCAACAAATCGGGCAACTTTTTTCACTGTGTGATCATGAGAACGTCCAAACATCAGAGCTCCTGTCTGCCATTGTGTCATATCTCCACGTCGGCCCATCTTACTGTGCAGGCACATACACACTACTTCACAGCCATGACGTACGCCATCAATTAATGACCACATGACCGCCTGTTACCACATATACACCATCTATAGCGCTTCAAAGAGGCTAGTGCTCTCTTTTCAGGAGGTGACCAGTATTTTATTCCGTGAACTATGTCTCGTACATATCTGATGATGACGAGAATTAGTTAATTGGCGCCTGATCGGCTAATAAATTTATGTAATAAACAAATATAAGAAAAATTTTTGAAATTTGTGGTAAGTTCATATGGGACCAAACTGGTGAGGGCATATTTCCCTAGGCTTACACACTACTTAATCGAACGTAAACTGACTAACGCTAAGCAAAACACACACACCCATGCCCGAGAGAGGGCTCGAACCTCCGACGCGGAGTAACGCGCGAACTGTGGCAACACACCTCAGAAGGCGTGGCTACCACACGTGGCTACAAACATAATAGGGGGTCAAAAAGTTTCCGTTAGATGGCCACACAGTCTAGAATTGGCATGCCTATCAGGAAAAATCGTCGTGAGCGCTGAAGCAATCAAGCGAGGCACCAGGCTGAAGAGAACGGTTTGGTAAAACACTGCTATCCCGCAGCGTGAAGAAGTCCTAACTGCCTGTTGCACATCCTCGTTTGGTAGTAATCATCGACACTTTAAGGCCTGTTTTAAGGGAGCAAAGGCGTGATAATCCCAAGGAAAGAGATCAGGACTACAGGGTGGGTGCTCAAGTCCCCCACTTGAGTTGGCTTAAAAACTGCGCTACGACATTTGGGATATACACTGAAGAGCCAAAGTCACTGGTACACCTGCCTAATATCGTGTAGGGCCCCCGCTAACACGCAGAAGTGTAGCAACATGACGTGGCATGGACTAGAATAATGTCTGAAGTAGTGCTGGGGGGAGCTGATCCCATGATTCCTGCTGTGCTGACCATAAATCCATAAGAGTACGAAAGGGCGGAGTCTCTTCTGAACAGCACGTTGCAAGGCATGCCAGATATGTTCAATAACGTTCATGTCTGCGGAGTCTGGTTGCCAGCGGAAGTGTTTAAACTCAGAAGAGCCACCCTGTAGCTACTCTGAAAGTGTGGGATGTCTCACTGTCCTGCTGGAATTGGCCAAGTCCGTCGTAATGCACAGTGGACATGAATGGATGCTGGTGATCACACAGGATGGTTACGTACGTGTCACCTGTCAGAATCGTATCTAGGTGTATCAGGGGTCCCATATCACTCCACCTGGACACGTCCCACACCATTGCAGAGCCTCCTCCAGCTTCGTCCCCTGCTGACATGCAGGGTGAGTCCGCAGCTCGTGGTCGTGCGGTAGCGTTCTCGCTTCCCACGCCCGGGTTCCCGGGTTCGATTCACTGCGGGGTCAGGGATTTTCTCTGCCTTATGATGACTGGGTGTTGTGTGCTGTCCTTAGGTTACTTAGGTTTAAGTAGTTCTAAGTTCTAGGGGACTGATGACCATAGCTGTTAAGTCGCATAGTGCTCAGAGCCATTTGAACCATTTTTGACATGCAGGGTGAAACTAGACTCATACGACCAGGCAACATGCATCCAGTCATCAACAGTCTAGTATCGGTGTTGACGGACCCAGGTGAGGCATAAAGCTTTGTGTCGTGCAGTCATCAACGATACATGAGTGGACATATATCGATGATGATTCATTGAATGGTTCGCACGCTAACACTTGATCTCCCAGCTTGGAAATCAGAAGCAATTTGCACAAGAGTTGCACTTCTGTCACGCTAAAATATTCTCTTCAGTCGTTGTTGGTCCCGTTCTTGCTGGATCTTTTTCCGGCCGCGGCGGTGTCGGAGATTTTTACAGGAGTCTTGATATTCACGGTACATTGTCGTATGGGAAAATCCCCATTTCATCGCTATCTCGGAGATGCTGTTTCCCATCGCTCGTGCGTCACTATAACACCACGTTCAAACTGACTTAGATCTTGGTAACCTACCACTGTAGCAGCAGTAACCGATGTAACAACTGTGCCAGACACTTGTCTTTTATAGGCGTTGCCGGCCGCAGCGACGTATTCTGCCTGTTTACATATTTCTGCATTTGAATACGCATGCTTATTCAAGTTTCTTTGGCGCTTCTGTGTAGAACATACATTATCGTGAAGTAACAGCATCACTTTTCACAGTTTTCCCGGACGTTTCCCCTTAATTGCACGCCATAATTTCTCCAGCGTTTCTCAGTACCGTCCTCCTCTAATGGAAACGCCATGTTTCTTGAAATCCGTAACGGATGTGACTGGTATTCCAGATCGACCGTGTCTTGTGTCGAATCGCGACCAGCATGAAATTTGGCACACTGTTCTAAATCGGTAGTTTTCAGCTGACATGCTGCTCCATATACAGTTATCATTTTCCGGCGGATAACTACCGGTTTATGGCCTTCTAGAGCCAAGAAAAAAGTAACAGCAGATTGGTTTTCTATGGGCGCATTTACCGCACGCACATCGGAAAGGCACGAACGCTAGACGAATTCCTTGCCTAAATGACGGTGCTCATTTACCCGCATCGGAATTGACCTATGTGGAATATTCGCCGCAGCAACACCCTCGAACGGAAACTTTATGATCGCCATTATATTAGGTCACCATTGTGGACACACAGGTTTCACTTACGTGTTTCTTGTTTGCTTTTGTGGCAGCCTCATTAATAAGCCATTTATAAGCGTTATACAAGACAGTTTCTTAAAAACATGACTTACTTCAGAAATGCATATTTTGCCTAATCTTTATCATCTTAGTTCTTTCCTTATCCTTTTTTCATCACCATAGCCGAGCGAAGTGTAGCTGTGGTAACACACTGGACTCTACGACTGCCGTATAGATTAAAATTCTCCGTGATTTCCCTAAATCCCCATGATTAATGAAGCTGTGAAAGCAAATTAGCGTTTATGTCGTGAAACCCGGCCAGTCAAAAACGAGTCTAAAGTTATTCGGAGACGAAATACACTGTCGGAAAAATATCGGTTCACCCAAAAATAATTAACGTAGAGTTAGGAAATTTCGGGAATATCTTTTTCTAGGTAACATATTTAAGTGAATAACGTGCAAGATCACAGATTAATGTAAACGATAGAAAAGTCATTGTAAGTTTGAAATGCTGGAACGTTAATAACCGGTATAATCACCAGAATGTTGAATGCAAGTATGCTAGCGTACATTCGTACTGTTATATTTGTTGTATTTGTAAAGGTGCCGTATGTCAGTTTGTGGGATGGAGTTCCATGGCGGTTGCACTTAGTCGGCCAGTAGTGGAAAGTAATACTGTTTGTGGATGACGCTGGAGTTGTCATTCAATGATGGCCCATATGTGCTCCATTGGAAACAGGTCTGGTGATCAAGCTGACCAAGGTAACACCTCGACTTAGAAAATACCCCTGGGAAAGCTGTTCGCGAAAGGCAACACAAAAGGTCGAATCGCCAGAGCAACATACAATTTTGCAGTAAGGGTGCGTGGTACAACTACGAAAGTTACTGTCATATGAAACTGCATCCCAGACAATAACCCCAGATGTAGGTCCAGTGAGTCTAGCATGCAGATAGACTAGTTGTAGGCTCTCAAAAGGCCTCCTCCAACCAACACACGGCTGTCACTGGCACAGAGGCAGAACCAGCTTTCATCAGAAAACAACAGATCTCCATCCTGCCCTCCAATGAGCTCTCACTTGACACCATTGAAGTCGTAGATGTTAGTTGTTTGGAATGAGAGGAATGCACGCTAAAGGGCGCCGGGCTCTGAGGTGTTCTTGAAGTAACCGACAGGTAACAGTTCGTTGTGTCACTGCAGTGCCAGCTGCTGTTCAGATTGGAGATGCAGATCGATGGTCTTCCGTTTCGCCGCGCGGTCTTGGGTGTCTTGCCACGTTTCGTGTGGCTTCCCTCGTCGGAGGTTCGAGTCCTCCCTCGGGCATGAGTGTGTTTGTTGTACGTAGCGTAAGTTAGTTTTAGCTAGCTTAAGAAGTGTGTAAGCCCTGGGACCGATGACCTCAGCAGTTTGGTCCCATAGGAACTTACCACAAATTTCCAATTTCTTCCGTCTCGGTAGCGCCACGTGGCTGCCCGGAGCCTGGTCTTCTTGCGACCGTACATTCTCGTCACCACCTTGGTCACATCTGTCTGTCACTCTTATGCTCCTGGAGCAGAATTTGAAGAGACATCATCTTTCAGATGTAGAAACGCGCCTTCCAATTTTCGTTTATGTAGCACAACTCCTTCTTGATGTTGTGATATTTTTTCCCTCAGTGTACCTCTGCGCCCTAATCTGCATGACGTGAAGTGCTATTTGGGACCCACTAGTAAACAACATACTGTTAATTGGGACCATAGTTGAAAAACGTAGAAAATGACTGAAAATGAAACATCCTGAGATGTTCAGATTTTTGAATCTACACTGGAGATAATGATACTAGCTTCCGCGGATTTCGTCGGTTTCTCTATCTGTCTTCCTTGGGTGGATAGAATACACATGTCGGTTGCTCGGTCTTTGATCTTCAATGGTTTTTCATGCTGTTTTGAGTTTATTAATTGAAAGTAAAAAATGGGTTGCTGATTTTATACTTGTTTTATGTCTTCAGTTTTATTTCCGGTATGAAGGTTTGTAACGTCCATCGTAATTTTCGAACTACTTACGTAAACAATGGTCTTAGAGATATTTTGAACTGTACTTGCAGCCGATGTTCAGGGTTTTGTTCCAGGTCTGTTATATTTTCTATCACACTTCTATCTCTTGCTGGCTGTTGTAGTTGTCCGTTGCCTTTGTTGGCGTATTGATGAAATTTGTCATTTTTTAAAGTGTATACCCATATCTCAATTTGGTTGTGTTGCAAGTTGTTATTGTCTTTTTTCGTACCTCCGAGACTATGGTTAAAATAATGTCTGCTTTTTCCAAGGCGTGGTGCGTGTTTTATTAAAGCGCTGTGCATAGACCTGTCACTATGAATTATTATTCTAAGACATTTTATGAGTTCATTATCACTGTTGACAAGCAGATCTGTTTAGCAGCCGGTAACATATCAGTTTTGCGATATTATGCCTACTGCATGCACTTTCGGTGACGTCTTTAATACTGTGCTACCACAAGAGAGATTAGGCAATGGTAAACTTTACACCAGTATAACTTGGTTAGTTTACAAACCCAGACCGTTTCTCTGGGGCCACTACAGATAGTTCTTTGCCTTCTAGTGAGCGCCGTGGAAGGCTGAAATAATTGCTTCTGGCGCATAGAAGGAGCTGTAGTAATTCTGTCAATGAATTGTTGTAGAGTTACCTTAAAAGTGATGGTTATCGAGTGAATGAATTCAAAGTTATGTATTTCTTAAGAGAATGTTTAGTTGATTCTGCATGTTTTCTTATGTCAGCTTTCCTTATCCCTTGTAGTGCAACAAAGAACGTCCTCGGTCCACCTATGAACATGCCACCTACTTCCACTTAACCTTCATCTCTCTTATATCTTCAGCCGGCCGGTGTGGCCGAGCGGTTTTAGGCGCTTCAGTCTGGAACCGCGCGACCGCTACGATCGCAGGTTCGAATCCTGCCTTGGGCATGGATGTGTGTGATGTCCTTAGGTTAGTTAGGTTTAAGTAGTTCTAAGTTCTAGGGCAGTGATGACCTCAGATGTTAAGTCCCATAGTACTCAAAGCCATTTGAACCATCTTATATTTTCCATTTGCCTGTTTTCTTCGATTTATTTGTCTGTAGTCCTGTCTCCTCTAATAATTCCTAGCATGCATCTCACCAATCTTTGCTGCGGGATCCTCACTTCACGTGCCTCACTGCCACGGATCGCAGCTTCCAGTAGACATTGACTGTATGCTTCCTATCTAAGGACATCGGCAGTTGAGTTAAACTTTGTTTCGTTTGCAAAATACATATCAGTGTATTTTTGCTTCCTTTTTTTGATGACTCATTCGTTATCTTCAGCAACACTATTCACAGTAATTCGATATATGCCTGCGTACCTTCATTCTTTTCTGTGCGTTATTTAGAAATTATTTCAGTCTTACCAGAATTGATTTTTAAGTCTGCTCCCAAACTTATTCAATTACGTTTTTGAGTCAAATAGTACAATGTCTTCAGTAAAAAGAAGATGCATCAAGTAAGTTCCTTTTCTGTGCATGTCTTATTTATTTCCCCAGTTTCATAATCTGAAAAAAGTCTGGGTCTGCTGCGACTAGTTTTGGCGATATTGAATCTCCTAGCCTAAATCTTCGTCAGTTATGAGTTTCCCGTTCTCCTGCTGATTATAAATGGGACCTGTAGCATAGTACACTAATTCATATAGAACCAGTGCCTCCGACGACATATGGCAATGCCAGCTGTCCATAAATATATTTGGCAGTAATTAATTTTTCTTTTTGATGATTCCTGGCTTTTCCATGTGCATATCAGCGGCTTTGACTAATAATTGTGTGTGTGAATTCCCAAGGGACCAAACTGCTGAGGTCATTGGTCCCTAGACTTACACACTACTTAAATTAACTTACACTACTTTATGCTAAGAACAACACACACCCATGCCTGAGGGAAGACTCGAACCTCCGGTGGGAGGAGCCGCACAATCCGTGGCTTGGCGACCACGCGGGCACTCCGCGTGACGATTAATAATTCTGGAGCGCACAGGAAGTATCATCGTCTTGTTACACTGAAAATTTTGTGTTCTGTAGGTTTAACCCTTTTACCTTGAAGAGTGGGAATCGCTGTCAGAATTTGGTCGAATATTTATTACATGCCTGTGTAATATTGAAAATTGCGTCTGGTGTGTCCCAGATCTGATTCGAGGAGCACATGAGCGATGCTTGCTGTATAAACCAGATATTTGTTCATATGAGACAAGCGACAGTAATACTTGTACATTTCTATGAATTCTCAGTATAACTGATCGTTGAGTATAGCCACTGCACACAATGAAAACACCGCCGGTCAGAGAACAGCAATTTATGTGTACAACAGGCTACATTTATAATTTGGGAATTCCTTAACTATGGAAAAGTCGTAGAATACTGAGGGATCTTGACATGTGAGACATGATTGACGTATATCACAGCAAAGCTGCTTACAGAGAACAAAGTTCTCGAAAACACGAATCATATTAAAAAATGACTCTAACGATATGGAGCTACAACAAGATGCCACAAGTTATAACCAAAATAAGCAACTCAAGTTGCATGGCAAAGTAAGTAACTACACATTGCTGTACCATCATTTGCGACAAATTTCCCCAGATCAGGTATCGTGCACCAATTAATACCACACGGCACCAGAGATGGCTCCTTCTCAATGATGGCCCGTGGATAAAAAGTCAGAATCTAAGTTCACAGTCCTCCACTTTCTGCTTCCAGAAAAATCTGCAAAAGGGGATGACTCAGTGCTGTTACCAGTATGACTGACGACAATATTTCTTATTTCACGGAAAAAAATAGGCAAATTCTACAGAAACTTCCCATTCTTGGCATACGAATTGCACATTACCAAACACGTTGTTGACACCAGTCTGAAGGAGTGTTTCCTCGACTGATTGGGCCGTTTGCCTCAAGTGCTTTTGCGGGGAAACTTAATTCGATTCGATAACCAAAATTTTGTATTGAAAGTAACAGTTCAGAACGTTTGGAAAATTGTGAGCAATGTCCTTCAACCATATCTGGATTGTGGCAATCCAGTTGGTTGGAATTTAGTACGATGACTCTCAGGAAGACATCAAACACCTCACATCTACCGATTATCGTCCCGTTACGATAATTCCTTCATAGTGCGTCGTTTTTGTTTTTGCCTTAGATTGTATTAGGTGTGTATCTTGCTGCAGGTTCTGCAAGTTGCTGAACTTACTGATCGGCCAGTGTGGCCGAGCGGTTCTAGGCGCTTCAGTCTGGATCCGCGCGACTGCTGCGGTCGCAAGTTCGAATCCTGTCTCGGGCATGGATTTGTGTGATGTCCTTAGGTTAGTTATGTTTAAGTAGTTCTAAGTCTAGGGGACTGATGACCTCAGATGTTAAGTCCCATAGTGCTTAGAGCCATCTGAACCGTCTTAACCAGAGTGAGAACAGAAACATACGGTGCACAACAGATTATATTTGTTACTTGTGAATCATCTAACCATGCAAAAATAGTAGGACACAAAGGGTCATGAAATCTATGTCGAGACTGAGACTAACAATTATTTTTAATGATTGACATTACAGTAAAATTAACAGAGAGCATAGTGTTGTAAAACTCAAATCAAATCACAAAGTGACTCTAACACAGTAAGGAAGTACCAGAAAGTGTTGTAGACTGTATGGAGAAAGGTCAACAAGATCTGCTCATGTGGGCAGCTCACGTAATCAGAGTTAATGACACAACAACATGCCACAAATTATATCCAAACTGAGCAATACAAGTTGCATGACAAAGTAAGGAAGTAACGATCTGCTAAGAACGCAGATTGTGCTGACGCAGTTAGTTTCCAAATTAATTAGAATGCTTGTATCACCACCAAACTGCGGCATGAGAGGATTTTCTTTCAGTGACCGCCCAGATACAAATACTCAGAATGTAAGTTGACAAACCTCCACTCTCTACTTCCAAGAAAACTCTGCATGGAGGGGATAACTCGACGCTGTTGCCAATGTGATGGACCTGAGTATTGCTTATTTCATGAAAAAACAGGGGATCATAGCAGAAACTTCCCACTCTTGGCACACAAAATGCACATTAACTAATATGAGCAATGTTTCCTCGATTGGATGCGCCTTTTGCTCGAAGGGTGGTGGCTGGGCCACTCAATTCGAATGGATAATCAAAATTTTGGAGTGAAAGCAAGTATAGTTCTCACACTGGCAGAGAGATGCCAAGGCTTCATGGCCTTTGACGTCCATGCAAAAACAGCTGTGGTGGAAGGGTGCGCCCTGCCGATAGCTAGGCCAGGGCGCCAGCTCTGTCCACAATAGCAAGAAGCAGGCAGCGGTCCCACTTCTGTCAAAACTACCCGCATAGCTAGGGATCAGCACTGTATGGAGGAATTGTAAGAGTTTCCCAATGAAACTTTTACAGCCTAGTCTAAACATTCTTGGTTTGCGATTTCCATATCTTTGGAGCCATGAAGAAGTCCATTCATGGCCGATTTGCTTTTACGAAGATGTGCAGGCCTAGTCACAGTGATGGTTCCTCAGGCAAATGCAAACATTTTTCCATGATGGCAGGGGCCATCTTGTCTCTCAATGCCATAACTGTATTAACTGTTATGGCGATTACTTCTAAAATCATAAACAGCTTACTCACTTCATTTCCATCAAAGTGAATCCATGATTTCTCACAATTTCACTAAAATTTTACCTGACTGCACAACTCTAAGTTCAATGTCGAGACATCTGTATTCCACAGCCAGCCGTGGCGGCCGAGCGGTTCTAGGCACTCCAAAAAAATGGTTCAAATGGCTCTGAGCACTATGGGACTTAACATCTATGGTCATCAGTCCCCTAGAACTTAGAACTACTTAAACCTAACTAACCTAAGGACATCACACAACACCCAATCATCACGAGGCAGAGAAAATCCCTGACCCCGCCGGGAAGCCCCCCGGGCGCGGGAAGCGAGAACGCTATCGCACGACCACGAGCTGCGGACCTAGGCACTTCAGTCCGGAACCGCGCGACTGTTACGGTCGCAGGTTCGAATCCTGCCTCGGGCATGGATGTGTGTGATGTTCTTAGGTTAGTTAGGTTTAAGTAGTTGTAAGTTCTAGGGGACTGATGACCTCAGATGTTAAGTCCCATAGTGCTCAGAGCCAGATGAACCAGTTGAAGTTGTATTCCACATACTAGCGCAGAACGCAGATAACCTCGATGTTGAGAGCCCACAAGCTCCTTAAACGCAGAGAGTCATACACGATGTGTTAAGGGCGTCAATGGGTTAGCGACTTATGGATCAAAGCAAATGGCTCTGAGCACTATGGGACTTAACATCTGAGGTCATCAGTCCCCTAGAACTTAGAACTACATAAACGTAACTAACCTAAGCGGTCATGCGGTTCCAGACTGAAGCGCCTAGAACCGCTCTGCCACTCCGGCCGGCGTTAGCGACTTAGGACTGTGCCTTTACAATTCTGGTATACCAGATACACTCGCAATGTGACCAGCAAATTGGTATCTAAATTCTATCATCTAGCAGACTAGCACTATTTACAAGTATTTTGTCAATTTATCGACTCTACAAACGAATGGTTGTAATCTACTGACGAATATTGTTGGGTACTAACTGTCACAATCCTTGTTTGATCCCCGCTAGCGCTTAGGTTTCAAACAATGCCTCTGAGCTACGCTGACTGGAGATGCGTGCATTTAATTAACAAACATTTTCAAAACAGTAGGATCAGATTTAAGGGTCACCTGCCTTTTCACCGTTCTTTTCCCTACCTGTAAGCCATGCCTTCAAGCAGTCAGCATGTAATTCTGAATTTGGCAATTGTAGAGGGTGGTCGAATGCCCTTCGTCTGGCTACCAGATGCAGAAGATATCGATGAAGACTCTGGTCTTACGAGACGAGATTCCACCTTGATAGATATATGAATGCATTTGGGGCACAGAAAATTACATCCATTGCACGTGTAAGCTGTACGTGTGCATGTGAAATGTGTTATGTCAAGTAGGCGATTCTTCAACACATTCTTTAACAACATGCTGAACAGTGACCACTACACACAGATGGTGACACAAGTTGGAAATGATAAACCCGAAGGTTAGCTGTGGTACACATGCTTTCCGGAGGCTAACGCTAACAATGGCAAAACTTTCCTGGATCAGTGTTTTCACAGACACTTGATTACAAAAAGAATATGGCTCCCTCAATCCTTCTGATTTATCCACACGTGACTTTTCCTGTTCGTGAAACCCCAACGGTGCTACTTACAGAACTTACCACATCATTCCCGAATTCCAGGACAAAATTCAGTGCATAGAAAATACCAGCGGGTTCCTGTAATTTCTCAACAAACGTTACAAAATCTGTGTAACAAAGTTCACTGTCGTATTAAATCATCCGAATCTCGTAATGGAACCCCTTTAAATAAATTTTGTAGCTTACTGGTTTTTCAGTTAGGGTATATTACTTTGTGAACACCCTTCAACATATCCGCGTGTTTTACACGAAATGCTTTCGCAGTTGTAGTAGTCAGTTTTTACTACATGATACAGAAATAATACGTAAAGTACTTCGTCAACATCAAGTTTTGTGTGTTCTTGTGATTATTGTCGTATTCTGAAAATCACCAATGAAAAGCACATACATTGTAACAATTTAGAGTTACTGTACCAAGTGTTTTGAAACACTCTTTAAAATTATATTTATGACATCACGAAGTTGCCAGTCACATTCACAACTTTCACTACTGACTTTTTTCGCAGTTATATTCAAAGAAACACTGAAAAGATATATTCTGTGCCGAACTATTGATCTTTTAAAAGCATAGTAATCAGTGGTATAGCAGACACTAAGCTCGCTGGGGTTCCGGTACCCTTACGTAAGCCAATGAGATTCGAGCACGGCATGTGACCGAACACCCAACACTCAGTTCACAAGACTTCATGCACACGTGACGTTATTTTGATGTCACACACTGTACAGAAGACCGCACTAACTGCTATCGACTTTCCTTAGCGTTCGACGCGGAGTGCTTGACAAACGCCATATTGAATTTCGTAGCTGATAATTTTCGAATCAGACTCGCGTGTTCTGAAAGTATGCCGTTTCAAGGCCATGACACAGCGAAGATTTATAAAAACAAGTCACTCTTGGTACGGTTTGTCAGATAATGACAGACTGGTGGTTAAAGCCTTCTTCGCAATTGAGTTACACTACAATCTCTGAAGTTCCAAGTGTTCACCATGCTGTAGGGGTTATAAGAATAGCGTTATTTAAGGTACAGCTCGTAGTTCGCGTCCTGAAATTTCCTGTTTCCTTTCGCTTTCACGTTTCTAAAGGTCCTGGAACTTCCTTATTAATCTAATAAAAGTATGTTCTGTAATATTTGATGTTATGTGCATATAACAGTGTTATCTCTCTCTCTCTCTCTCTCTCTCTCTCTCTCTCTCTCTCTCTCTCTCTCTCTCAGTAGTGACTTGTTACTGTCAATAATTTAGAAATCAAACATGAAACACACAAATGTGAATAAATATTCAAAACCAGTTGATTATCTGGTAAAACATCTACCACTCAGAAGAAAAAGCAAAGAAAATATTGACATATTTCCAAAAGGGTTATTACCTAGCTCATCCTCAGAGATTTATAAAGTATAAAAGAAAATTTACGAGCTAGTCCTTTTAGGACATGTCTTATTTTGATAAATTTTTTTTTCATTTAAACTAAATCTTTAACTATCGAGACTACGTTTTTGTAATATTACTACAGCAGATTTTATCAGCAACGCCGCGTTTTCGAGACTTCATCGATCTGCTGATGTTTTGAAACAGTATTTATTCATAGGACATACGAGAAATGAGCTCCTCTTTAATTCTTCTGCCAGAATGATTACCCACCATACACTTCTAATTACGGGCCAACTCCTGAAAGTAGTTTTCAGAGTTGCTAAAAATAAACTTAAGTTGTTGAGACACCTCAGTGAACGCTGTTGAATAAATAAATTATTGGATTCAGTGTTGGGTGGCTTCAGCAAGCCTTCTCAGTTTTGGGGTTATTGAAGGCGTTTTAGGAAAAATAATTAGTGCAATTTCATTAAGTTTCAGAATTATTTATTGCAAATACTTTAATCTCGCCGTGACCCACAGCCTGTCCACATTTATAAACAATGTATCTTCGAGGTTAACGTACTCTGCAATAAAGAAAATTCGTGACGCCCATATCTCTCTGCTTGAGGCTAATCCTACTGTTTTTAACGCCATGTTCGCCATACGAGCTGTGAACCGAACGATCGCGGAAGACAATAGATAACTCTTTCCGTCTCCGATAAAGAATGGGAAGTCAAAATGATATCATGTGTGCATTAAATCCTGTAAACCGGTGACAGAATGGAGGACGGCGGTTTTAATGAGACAAAAGGGATAAACCTGGCATAGTCCATTTTGTGATGTCGAGTTGGGCGCTGCGACGTGAGTCGGGCAAGTATATAAGATACTATACGCTTGTTTAAGATTTGAGCACAGTTGATGTCAGGGTGTGCGGTTCACTCTCATATATTGCATGGTTAATGAGTGTATATTCTTTGGTTCGTCTTTCAAGGCTTGGAGTGCTGAAAGTTGAGATTTTTCGTTTGCGGCTTTGTGAACTGGCTTCATGGACGGTATAAAAACGGGTTGCGTTAACCCTTCCGAGCATCAGGGTCCTTAAAATCATCACATTCCCATTTAATGGGCTTCTTTCACTACATCTTTGGGTATATCGATTTTCTTTTGTGCGCACTATTCACGTGATTTGGCTTTTTCTGCCATGTTTTTTAGACACAAGTGTTGAATGCGCCATAGTGACGTAACAATGTTTGTTTCGCATTTAAATGTTTCTCTGCGCCAAAATTTTCAAAGGCATTTCCTTGCCATTATTTTTCCAGATCTATCGATTGTCCACCTGACTTGCACTTTCTAATCGGTATTAAACTACGCAACATAAGGGGCATTTTGTCTTCAGCAAAGATATACATTTACTTGAACTGTCTGTACGAAAATTATATTATTCTGTAAACACATTGAGCAGCACGCTCCATCTCTGTATGCGTGGTTTCTGAAAACGTAAGGCAAGTCCACTGCCACCGTTCTGAAGGTGCTGGAGTTTATAGTTTCATATAAAGTGTGACTACTTCAGGTCTTTCATTTGTGAGCTATGCTCAAGAACTGGGCCCAGCATGCCACATGCGCTAGTCTGAGCTATAAGCGCAACTGCTTAAATGTTACTCATCATGTTTATTACAACACTCAGGATCACGAAAATCAACTAAGTATTTTCTAGGTCCACTAAAATACGTTGTGCAAAGTAAGTCTCTCCTGTTCTTTGTGATATTTCCTTAATAGGGCTGTCAGATTAAGTTCTGTATAAATTAATGGGTCGAAACTTTGCATGTGAGAGAACATTTCAGTCCGGGGTATGTTTGAGAAGTACGTTTGTACGTAATCTAAGTTTTATGCACCAACAAAGAGGTTTTAATTCCACATTATAAACATTATTTTCCATTGGATAATAGGTTATGACACTGCACTAGTTGGCGAAATATGAATAAATTGCTACGTCGAATGACAAAGGCTGTGTTACGGAAATAAAGCCAATATTATACTGGCAGACAAAACTAGAGTATGCTGAAACTAATTAAGTTTCTATGGTAAGGCAATTGCAATGTCATTTTTATTTATTGGAAATTAACAACACAAAATCAAAAGAAGGAATGACGGGAAATTCGAACTCTGGGCCGTAATTGTAAATTGTGGCAGATTTACCTTGGCGATTCTGTACTCCGAAATCACAGCTTTACAATACCGGCCACTTAAGGTCCCATTCCTTCACTGAAAGAGAGCTCCGTTGGGGCTTAATGGAATTGCTTTCACTGGCCGAGCACCGCTGCAGAGCGGAACGCCCTTTACGGTTAGTCTGCCGTTAATGTGTCCACTGGCTTGGTAATTTCCCTTTCATTTAAGTTCCCGAAAATACTTCTCCTTTCGAGCAGCGAAAAGGACGAAACAATGCTGAACAGTGAATGACAGAAGATTTATAGGTGGAAAAGCCAGAATATAGAAAGAAACAAATAAGAGAGCAGATTTGGAAACTAGCAAAAAGTGGGAGAAGCTTCGAGAGATTTACAGATTAGGTGGCTAGGACGATTTTGTCGCATTAAAGCTTCTTTGCAGCCCATTAAAAATGATTTTGCAAGACTGTGAAAATTAAACTAAAAGGAAAATTGCGTAGCCAGCTTCAAAGAAGGAAATATGGTCGACGTCACATCGGCCTTTTATGTCTGAGGTTAAATTTGAGATTTTAATATCGAATTAGCGGCGTTCTCTCTCTCTCTCTCTTTCTTTCTCCCTCTCCCTCATTCTTACTTCCACTTTCTCTAGTCGAGTACTCGGCGTCATCTTGATATGCATCTGACCAAATTCTGTTAGTGTAACACCTACTTCCCCAACTCTTCTGACCACCTCTTTCTTCCCTTCTCTGATTCTCTGTCTATCTCCTTCTCCTCCATCTACCTGTCTCCTCCACCTCTGACTGTCCATCTTCTCCCCCTCCAACATCTGTCCATCTGCTCCTCGCCCCTCTCGATCCATCTCTCTCCTTCCCCCATACCCGTGTGAATCTCATCCTTTTCCTTCTCTGTCTGTCCATCTCGTCCTCCCACCTCTCTCCACTTTATCAACTCCCGCCCCCCTCCCTCCCAATAACGGGTTGCTGTTTCTTACCCACACAGTATTTCTTTACCAACAGTAAGTGACTACCAATTTTTATTTAAATCGATCGAAGGATTCAGGAGGAACGTTTTACCCGCTGCTTTGCCCACATACACAAATGGCACATATATTTAATATATTTCACACATATTTCTACACATATTTCACCTGCATCTTTAGCGAATTGCGCCCTGAAATTTCGTTATGATGTGGCCAGTGTTTATATCATTATGTCTTCTGAAGTACAATTTCGCAGGTATATCCAGCAGTATACGTTGACAGTTTTTTGCGAAATGTGTTACGAACAGAATTAATAGTAAGCAAGTAGTAAATTAAAATGTCATACATGATGCGCCAGCTCTACTGCATGAACAGTAAAAATGTAGTAAGTGTTAAACCTGCTTCCTTTCATTTTGTGGGGAGATGGGCCGGGGGGGAGAAAAAGTCTCGCAATTGTAAAGTCTGTTGTAAGTCAATAAGTGACCCCCTTCTAAAATACTGGGTATATATATATATATATATATATATATATATATATATATATATATATATATATATATTTATAGTCTGGATATTAGCGCGTCCTGAACTAGCTGCTTTTTCACTCCCACCCGAACCGTTTGAAACATAGATGGTTGTTACCCAATAATGCTTCTTTCCAGATGGTGAGTGACACGTGTATCAAGACAGACTGAAATCAACCCAGATGCTTAGGAGATGTGAAACATGCATGTATACATACATACATACTCTGACATCCACTCTTACAGTTTTCAGTTATCTGATGGCAAGTAAATAATTTACGCAATTCCTGTCACCTCTCTTACATATAGATTAATATTTCTTTACCGTATCAATGTTTAAACAGCGATTTTAGACCTACACATCTAGTTCCTGGTTGTTTCTTTCGGTCTGATAGTTTCCTTTGTACTCATCTAACGGCAACCTGGTGAGAATTATAGAACTTACAAACCTTTCATTTGCATTAATTACGTGGAACCAGGGCTTTGAAGGAATGTTTGATTGTATTTATCCGCAATATTTCCCTTTACTACTTACTGATCGTATGAATGATTGATATTTGTCTTCCCATTGGCAACTTGTTCTTCTGTATAACGTAATATTCAGTTCTAATGGGGCAATGAGAAGTTCCTAAAAACGCCGTTTCGAGCAGCTGTCTTCGCTAACTCATCGACTATTTCATTACATTTAATGTTAGCGTATCCCTTGATTAGGTAAATTTTACTGTCTTCCCGGGATTTTCATTTTCTTTAGTTACCACCGAATTATCTTGCTTAAGAAATCTGGTCTCTGCGTATCTTTGAGCGAGCTTCCACAATCGTTTAAAATCTTACTTCCTTTTAGTTATTATTTGTTTTATAGTGAGCTTTTGCTAGTAACGTAAAACTGCAATTATAGCTATGGATTTTGCAGAGAAACTAGAAGTTTCACAGGGCAGCGAAATCAGTCCCCTAAGCGTTTGGACATAGGAACGCGCAACTCACTCTACCTTTACCTGTTGTTTCACAACCATCAACATATACCTCAAAGCATTCCGGAAAATCATCAGTAATGCAGTTTTTTTTTTTTTTTTTTTTTTTTTTTTTTGTAACTGCTCTGTTCGGATGAATTTTTATTGGAAAATAGAAAGCGTCGGCTGACGAAGTTATTTCCTTTTGTGGCATGCTTCGAAGATTAGGTGAAATTTCTTTTAAATCTGCGAGCTTGCACATAAATATGATTTCTGGATGGTGTTTATTCTCTGTCAGTACATTTCTCCTTGAGACCATCCATCAAGTTTCTGTACCAGTGGATGGTCAATTGCAATAGGAGTATACCTGTCATCAACTGGGCGTTTGACATTCCTGCAACTGCCGCTAACAACGCATTTGTTGATGTGGAATGCATAGCATCTAGGCAAGTCCTGACGCAGCTAAACAATATTTTTTTCTGAAATGAGATTTCCACTCTTCAGCGGAGTGTGCACTGATATGAAACTTCCTGGCAGATTAATACGGTGTGCCGGACCGACACTCAAACTCTGGACCTTTGCCTTCGTGGGCAAGAGCTCTACCATCTTAGCTACCCAAACACGACTCACGACCCATCCTCACAGCTTCATTTTTGCCAGTATCTCGTCTCCTACCCTCCGGACTTCACAGAAGCTCTTCTGCGAACTTTGCAGAACTAGCGCTACTGGAAGAAAAGATATTGCGGAGACATGGCCTAGCGACTACCTAGGGGATGTTTTCAGAATTAGATTTTCACTCTGCAGCAGAGTGTGCTTAAAACAGTTTTAATCAGACATATCAGATTTATATCAGCGCATACTCCGCTACAGATCGAAAATCTAATTCCGCAAACATCCCCCAGGCTGTGGCTAAGCCCTGTCTCCGCAATATCCTTTTTTGCAGGAGTACTAGTTCTGCAAGGTTCGCAGGAGAGCTTCTGTGATGTTTGGAAGGTAGGAGACGTACTGGAAGAACTGAAGCTATGAGGACGGGTCCTGAGTCGTGCCTGAATAGCTCAGATGGTGGAGCATTTGCCTGCGAAGGCAAAGGTCCTGAGTTTGAGTCTCGGTCCGGCACACAGTTTGAATCTGGCAGGAAGTTTCAATATTTTTTCTAGTTCTGAAAGCGATTTCCTAATGCCAATGTGGAACAACATTCTACCATAGTCAGTTTTTGATCTTTTTAGACTCCAGTAGTTTAATAGCAGAATATTATGACTCGACTGCAGTCCCACTCTTGTAACCGAGCGCAACACGTTGTGATAAAACTCCATCCTGTCTATGAGGTATGCAGTATATCCTGTCCATGAGAGACGCGAGTCAATTATATTACTAAAAATTTAGTTTCATTCTTTCTTAATCTTAAGTATGTCAGTCCCTGTGGAATCCTTCGCCTGTCAAAGTTAACAGCAGTCGTCTTGAGAACTCAAAGCTACACACCTTTTGATACTCACCACATCTCTAAAAAGGATATTGCTGAAGCCATTACTCTCCTAGTTTCTTCAAGCGTGGTACCAGAAGTACTGTATACACATATATCAACAGTATATTGACGTACTTGAATAGCCGTTTGCAGCTAGATTCCTAAGGCAACTGTGAAAACGAAACCAGTATTGTGCTTCGATCCCTGAGGAAGGCCAACACTGGCGTACCTCGATCAGACACTTCTATTTTTTAAGTATAGGACAATATACCTAATGACAAATTTGCTCCTATCATAAACGCATAGCAAAGCAGTCAAATCTCTACAGTCTTTATCATAATACGCAAATGATAACAGTATATAACGCCCCTCCAGGGTCCACAAACCTGGATGTAACATACTGTCTTTCCTCCAATATTCTTTGTATGTCTGAGCTGAATCGTGTCAAATTATCTAGCGTCGAAAGATGTTTGCGATAATCATTTTGATAGTCTAGAAGTACAGTATTTTTCATCCATCGTTCAAGACGATTTTTAGCTAATCGCACCAAGCCTTTCCCAGTGCATGACGAGAATGCTGTGGGTCTGTAAGAGGCCGCAGAGGCGGGTTACTTTCCAGGTTTCAGAGTTGGTGTAATTATCTGTTTAGTCTAGTCTTCAGGAAATGCATCACATAACCATTTCCAGCAGCTTTCCTTCCCCCGGTTCAGATAATTTACGTAGCATTACGTGATAATTATTCTCTATTGCTGACGCTGTATTCCCTTTGTGGATTAAGGTAATCAACAGTTCCTCCTCTGTAAACGGCGAGCAGAGGAAATCGTCTGATACTTCTGCTGGAGCACTCAAAGATTCTTACGATGCCGAGGAACGTGCTATTGTGAGTGGGAATGTGTTTGCAAGTGATTCATCCATCTTTTAAGATTTACTTTTCCTCGGTTCCTATGCCTAAGAGCCTTAATGCATTCCCACACATCTGACGTTAGCATCTTACTGCAAGCTCCTACAAAATGCTATCCAGCTCTCTGTCTTTTGTTCCTTCAAAACACGATTCACTCGGGAACTTTGCGTCATATTCTCTCAGTGGTTTCTTTCTTGCCGCAATTGCCCTTAAACATTCATAATTGCACTAAATGGCTGGAGTTTCCTTTGTTTTCTTAGATATTAACTTCACGGTGTTTGTTTCGAGAGTTGCTTTGTTTATTAACACGATAAATGCTTCATAATCTTCCGCTACATTGTGGCACACTCGTAAAGCAGAAATGAGGCACTGAGTCCATGTCTAGTATTCTTCCTATTGTACTGCTTTTATTCCCCATTTCCCATTTACCTCTACTTCC
Organism: Schistocerca piceifrons; assembly: GCF_021461385.2. Classification (NCBI taxonomy): domain Eukaryota; kingdom Metazoa; phylum Arthropoda; class Insecta; order Orthoptera; family Acrididae; genus Schistocerca; species Schistocerca piceifrons. The sequence continues at coordinate 172,771,517 of NC_060144.1, forward strand.
TTACCTAACATAGCAGTTACTGCTGGAATAATTTCAAGTCTTAAGTGGTCTGAACCCAGTGTGTCACTCTGAACTGTCCATTGAGCTAAAGTAGCTAACTGTAGAGAGCATACGGTTAGGTCTACTGCTGTCAAACTTCCATGCGAACTAGATACTACAATAGTTTTTACGTCATTCAGTGGCACTAAATTAATTATTTTTCCCTGGTGAATCCCGTAGCTGTCTGTAACTTCACGCGCCCACGAAAGATTATTTTCATTAGTCACCATACACCAGGCTTCATCAGTGTAAAAAAATTTCTCCATGTTCTATCGTGGATTCTGGTTCTAGCTGCGGGTAATAACAGGACATTAGTGAGAGACTCTTGATATGTGAACGAATTTTAACGGCTGCAACTTGTAGTTATATAACCGATGGTAGCTGCATAGGCAATTTCTAGTGTATCAATGGTTCAAATGGCTCTGAGCACTATGGGACTTAACTTCTGAGGTCATCAGTCCCCCAGAACTTAGAACTACTTAAATCTAACTAACCTAGGGACATCACACACATCCATACCCGGGGCAAGATTCGAACCTGCGATGGTAGCGGTCGCGCTGTTCCAGACTGTAGCGCCTAGAACCGCTCGGCCACTTAGGCTGGCTAATGTATCAATGAGCGATCATGGTCAGATAACGATCCAAGTGAATGTCACGGGTGACCAGATACACCGTCCACACCTGTACTGAAGTTGTGCATCGAAAATCCATGCCACATGTAGCTTGATATCTGCCACGTGACAAGATAGCCTGTTCTCCCGCTCCAGCCACGTCTCTAGGCTAACCGTCTGACAAAAAATGGTGGGCAAATGTAGGTCACCCATCCACTGTAAGGGTACACTGAATTCAACGTGAGCTTCCCCTCTTTTATCTAGGCCAATAGGATGAGTTTTTAGCAAACAGAACACAGCATGTTGTTCTCAATGGAGAGACGTCTACAGACGTTAAAGTAACCTCTGGCGTGCCACAGGGGAGTGTTATGGGACCATTGCTTTTCACAATATATATAAATGACCTAGTAGATAGTGTCGGAAGTTCCATGCGGCTTTTCGCGGATGATGCTGTAGTATACAGAGAAGTTGCAGCATTAGAAAATTGTAGCGAAATGCAGGAAGATCTGCAGCTGATAGGCACTTGGTGCAGGGAGTGGCAACTGACCCTTAACATAGACAAATGTAATGTATTGCGAATACATAGAAAGAAGGATCCTTTATTGTATGATTATATGATAGCGGAACAAACACTGGTAGCAGTTACTTCTGTAAAATATCTGGGAGTATGCGTGCGGAACGATTTGAAGTGGAATGATCATATAAAATTAATTGTTGGTAAGGCGGGTACCAGGTTGAGATTCATTGGGAGAGTCCTTAGAAAATGTAGTCCATCAACAAAGGAGGTGGCTTACAAAACACTCGTTCGACCTATACTTGAGTATTGCTCATCAGTGTGGGATCCGTACCAGATCGGGTTGACGGAGGAGATAGAGAAGATCCAAACAAGAGCGGCGCGTTTCGTCACAGGGTTATTTGGTAACCGTGATAGCGTTACGGAGATGTTTAACAAACTCAAGTGGCAGACTCTGCAAGAGAGGCGCTCTGCATCGTGGTGTAGCTTGCTCGCCAGGTTTCGAGAGGGTGCGTTTCTGGATGAGGTATCGAATATATTGCTTCCCCCTACTTATACCTCCCGAGGAGATCACGAATGTAAAATTAGAGAGATTAGAGCGCGCACGGAGGCTTTCAGACAGTCGTTCTTCCCGCGAACCATACGCGACTGGAACAGGAAAGGGAGGTAATGACAGTGGCACGTAAAGTGCCCTCCGCCACACACCGTTGGGTGGCTTGCGGAGTATAAATGTAGATGTAGATGATTTAATAACATGGAGAAAATCCGGTCTCTGCTCCCCTTCCCCCCTGCGAACACCCTTCGCTCATTGCGGCAGTTGCATGAGTCTCATCATTCGCGCTCTGTACACCACAGTAAGAGGATCATCGTGAAGCCTCAGCAGCAGAATTCAGCTGCAGTTGAACTGTCAATTTCATTGGGTTTGGTGAGGCCGGGGAATAAAATTCTTAAATAATTCTTAATAAAATAATAAGAGAGTTATGCGATAAAAAATAAATTTCCTTCACGGTAAAGTTGGTTTTGTGCAATACTTTTTTGTAAAAATGTTTTGTAAGGACGGACACTTCAATAATGAATATAAAAATATACCTATGTTGAGAGAAACTTGTTTTATAGTAATCATAGCGTAACTTTCGTACAGAGATACGTTACAAATGAGTAGAAACTTGTACACATACATAAAGATATACTTTTTTGTGCTAATACTAGTAGGAAAATGAAAGACTAAAAAAAGTACATACTACAGATCCCAAGGCAGCCGCTAAAAAAAATTATTGTTTTCTGATAGGGTTGTTACGTAATAGAGTTTTTTATATACAGGGTGTTACAAAAAGGTACGGCCAAAGTCTCAGGAAACATTCCTCACACACAAAGAATGAAAATATGTTATGTGGACATGTGTCCGGAAACGCTTACTTTCCATGTTAGAGCTCATTTTATTACTTCTCTTCAAATCACATTAATCATGGAATGGAAACACTCAGCAACAGAACGTACCGGCGTGACTTCACTTTGTTACAGGAAATGTTCAAAATGTGCTCCATTAGCGAGGATACATGCATCCATCCTCTGTCGCATGGAATCCCTGATGAGCTGATGCAGCCCTGGAGAATGGTGTATTGTATCACAGCCGTCCACAATACGAGCACGAAGAGTCTCTACATTTGGTACCGAGGTTGCGTAGACAAGAGCTTCCAAATGCCCCCATACATGAAAGTCAAGAGGCTTGAGGTCAGGAGAGCGTGGAGGCCATGGAATTGGTCCGCCTCTACCAATTCATCGGTCACCGAATCTGTTGTTGAGAAGCGTACGAACACTTCGACTGAAACGTGCAGGAGCTCCATCGTGCATGAACCACATGTTATGTCGTACTTGTAAAGGCACATGTTCTAGCAGCACAAGTAGAGTATCCCGTATGAAATCATGATAACGTGCTCCATTGAGCGTAGGTGGCAGAACATACTGACGAAACTAAAATGAGCTCTAACATGGAAATTAAGCGTTTCCGGACACATGTCCACATAACATCTTTTCTTTATTTGTGTGTGAGGAATGTTTCCTGAAAGTTTGGCGGTACCTTTTTGTAACACCCTGTATCATTATCAGTCTTATACACAACTGTTTCTGTATGGAGCATTTTGTTATTTACGTCGAAAACGGGACATATATTTAATCATACTGACTGGTACAATTAGCAGCAAGTGAAAAAATTGTCACACTATAAATGTGGACATTGTGTGCAATATACAGGGTGATTTATTAACATTTAAAAACGCCATAAAGCCGATTACATGACGTGAGACAAGTAATTTTATATAAGACACACGGACTCGCAAATGTCGGGAAATATCCCAAAAATTGATGAGAAATGTTAAAAATGTGACGTCACCTCCCGACACTTGCAGAAGTTAGACTTGGGCGTGAAAGGATGATCGAGCAATGCAATACTTGCATTTGAGAAAGTGGTGCAAATTTAGAACACTTTTTGTACATGGGATCCGCTGTAAACGCAGAAGTTACAAAATTATTGGCCTCGCTCTAAGCAAGAAAAAGCTGTTCTTATTTTGTATTTATTTCGTTTTCTCCATTCTTTTTCGGTTTGAAGACACTTACTTGTGACGCAATACGGTAGCCGGCCGGTGTGGCCGAGCGGCTCTAGGCGCTTCAGTCTGGAACCGCGCGACTGCTATGGTAGCAGTTTCGAATCCTGCCTTGGGCATGGATGCGTGTGATGTCCTTAGGTTAGTTAGATTTAAGTAGTTCTAAGTTCCAGGAGAATGATGACCTTAGATGTTAATTCCCATAGTGCTCAGAGTCATACAGAGCCGAGAGCAATACGGTAGGTTTTTGTTGTACTGTACGTTGCAGTAAACCAGTGGAGACCGCGGAACCGGTAAATAAAATAATATATCTTACCGCAATGTAAACTAAATTGTCTAACCAAATGAAAAAAATACTGTCTGCCAGATGCAAGACTCGAACCCTGATCCCCACGCACTAAAGTCGCGCACTTAGGCACAGAGCAACAAAGACGTAAATACTTGACTCGGGTTGGTATGGTCTGGTGCAGCAGACCAATAAGCTGAAAATTCGCCTTCCATCTTTGTGGTATTTCCAGGCATTTGCGACCATATGTGTTTCATATTAAATTACTAGTTTCAGCGTCATCTACGTCACCTTGGTGGTTTTTGAACGTTAATAAGAACTACCCTTTACATACGAACCAACACAGAGTGCAGTCATCTCAGGCACACACGTGAACACAGACCTAGTTACGCTATGACAAATGGTCTATACTATTCTGCATATACTCATGCACACGTACGCTATTTACAAAGAAATACCCATCAACTCTCCCTATCTCTTGAGTGCACAGTAGTGTGAGCGTGGGACGGTTTTGATCCCATCCTCACAAACGAACACAAACAACCAGTTTTTCATCATAGCATCACAGACCGACTTTCAGCTGTGATACTGTGCACACCACTTGTTCTAAGAACCAAATGTTTGCTTAGTGCACCATATGCAGAGGCTGAGGCAGAGCACTGCCAACACCACCCAGAAGGCACTCCTTGTAACCGTCAATCATGAGAGCCCACTTTTGTGTGGCACCTGTGTCTGTACAATGTGTGCACACTTTTTATCCATGGCCCAAAAACTTCACAGTCTGTGATCTATTCATCTCAGTTTTCGTTAGACAGGAACTAGTCCAGCAGACTAATTTGTGTATCGCTACCCGCTAGTCATTTCTGAAGCTTTGTTCCAGGCTGCTGTAGTTATAATTGGAATGTGCAATTCAACTGATAGAAGTTTATCGAGAATACCGCCACCACCTCTGAAGTGCTTTCTGCCACTCATGTTATGCTACTGCATTGCTGAGGTTTGCAGGCCCTGTACTATACCAGACCATGAGCATTCAGCTTACTGTTGTGTTACGATGGGAAGCCAAGCAGTTTAGCTGAAGCCTTACTCCTTGAAGTTGTGCAATGGATGGAACGCTACCAAAACTTATTTTATATTTTCCTGACTTTGTACCCCTCTGGTGGTGTCAGTGGTGGTATAGATTCTCTTTACCAGAGAGTAACTGGAGTGAACGTGGACCATTGGTTGGTGCGTGCAGGTTAGCAGCAGCACAAGGAAGATCGTGAGCTGGGATGGTGCTGGGAACAGACCAGTGATTGTGCTGTAAAAGTCTTGTCTGGACCCAGAGTGCTAGCACAGCCTCATTGGGATTGAGGGCCGTTTGTTTGAAAAGAACCACCTCTTCTGCATTCAAGTGTTTGCTGGCCACAATGCACTATTGTTTGTATACGTGTTGACAGCGAACAGTGTCTGTGATTTCGGAGTCTGTATCAACGGTCGAGAAGATATTGTTGGACGAAGTAAAGTTTGAAGGCCTATAGATCCTTCACTACACTTCCTATCGCTGCGTCCTGGTTTCATTTACGGACGGGAAATTTTACACCCCTTGCGAAGCTGAGTTGTTCTACTTACTATTCAATAGTTATTGATCTGTTTATTTTGTCTGTTCTGTTCTTGTGGGAGTCATTTGTGTTGTGTGTATGTGTGAGATAATATGGTAACTGATTTATGTTTCAGGTTTCATAATGCCAATTTAATTTGTCACTAAGAAGTGGACACAGCGTAAAATAAAATATGATTGGAAGCTTACAGCGCTGCAAATCCACTGAGGTAACAGTGGATGAATTCCAATGCTGGATACCAGTCTTTTCTAATTGAACATTTCACATCTCCTTATTTGGTGTTCATCTGAAGGCACTCTGCAGCTAAGCTTGTTTTGAAGATGTCTGGTACTTCCATTCTATACTCGAGTAAATCTTTAATTGTGCCATGGGTGAAATTGGTATGCACAAAACTTGTGAGTAGGTGTCCCAATATAATTATGTTGTGTATTTTAGGTTCCTTCGTTAAATTTATTCTATCTGAAGATTCAAATGGCTCTGAGCACTATGAGACTTAACATCTGAGGTCATCAGTCCCCTAGAACTTGTTGTTGTTGTTGTTGTGGTCTTCAGTCCTGAGACTGGTTTTATGCAGCTCTCCATGCTACTCTATCCTGTGCAAGCTTCTTCATCTCCCAGTACCTACTGCAACCTACATCCTTCTGAATCTGATTAGTGTATCTATCTCTTTGTCTCCGTCCAATACTAAATTGGTGATCCCTTGATGCCTCAACACATGTCCTACCAGTCGATCCCTTCTTCTCGTCAAGTTGTGCCACAAACTTCTCCCCAATCCTGTTCAATACTTCCTCATTAGTTATGTGAATCTACCCATCTAATCTTCAGCATTCTTCTGTAGCACCACATTTCGAAAGCTTCTATTCTCTTCTTTTCCAAACTATTTATCGTCCATGTTTCACTACCATGTATGGCTACACTCCATACAAATACTTTCAGAAATGACTTCCTGACACTTAAATCAATACTCCATGTTAACAAATTTCTCTTCTTCAGAAACGCTTTCCTTGCCATTGCCAGTCAACATTTTATATCCTCTCTGCTTCGACCATCATCGTTTATTTTGCTCCCCAAATAGTAAAACTCCTTTACTACAATAAGTGTCTCATTTCCTAATCTAATTCCCTCAGCATCATCCGACTTAATTCGACTACATTCCATTATCCTCGTTCTGCGTTTGTTGATGTTCATCTTATACCCTCCTTTCAAGACACTATCCATTCCGTTCAACTGCTCTTCCAAGTCCTTTGCTGTCTCTGACAGAATTACAATGTCATCAGCGAACCTTAAAGTTTTTATTTCTTCTCCGTGGATTTTAATACCTACTCCGAACTTTTCTTTTGTTTCCTTTACTGCTTGATCAATATACAGATTGAATACCATCGGGCAGAGATTACAAACCTGTCTCACTCCCTTCCAAACCACTGCTTCCCTTTCATGTTCCTCGACTCTTATAACTTCCATCTGCTTTCTGTACAAATTGTAAATAGCCTTTCGCTCCCTGTATTTTACCCCTGCCACCTTCAGAATTTGAAAGACAGTATTCCAGTCAACATTGTCAAAAGCTTTCTCTAAATCTACAAATGCTAGAAACGTAGGTTTGCATTTCCTTAATCTAGCTTCTAAGATAAGTCGTAGGATCAGTATTGCCTCACGTGTTCCGATATTTCTACGGAATCCAAACTGATCTTCCCCGAGGTCGGCTTCTACTAGTTTTTCCATTCGTCTGTAAAGAATTCGTGATAGTATTTTGCAGCCGTGACTTATTAAACTGATAGTTCGGTAATTTTCACATCTGTCAACACCTGCTTTCTTTGGGATTGGAATTATTATATTCTTCTTGAAGTCTGAGGTTATTTCGCCTGTCTGATACATCTTGCTCGCCAGATGGTAGAGTTTTGTCAGGATTCGCTCTCCCAAGGCCGTCAATAGTTCTGATGGAATGTTGTCTACTCCTGGGGCCTTGTTTCGACTCAGGTCTTTCAGTGCTCTGTCAAACTCTTCACGCAGTATTATATCTCCCATTTCATCTTCATCTACATCCTCTTCCATTTCCATTATATTGTCCTCAAGTACATCGACCTTGTATAGGTTCTCTATATACTCCTTCCACCTTTCTGCTATCCCTTCTTTGCTTAGAACTGGGTTTCCATCTGAGCTCTTGATATTCATACAAATGGTTCTCTTTTCTCCAAAGGTCTCTTTAATTTTCCTGTAGGTAGTATCTATCTTACCCCTAGTGAGATAAGCCTCTACATCCTTACATTTGTCCACTAGCCATCCCTGCTTAGCCATTTTACACTTCCTATGGAACTCATTTTTGAGACGTTTGTATTCCTTTTTGCCTGCTTCATTTACTGCATTTTTATATTTTCTACTTTCATCAGTCCACATCTGCCCCTGAAAAGTCTTACAATTCAAAATCTGGTTCCTAATTCTCTGCCATACCACTATTTAATCTATGTGAAACCTGTCAGTATCTCCAGGCTTCTTCCATGTATACAACCTTCTTTTATGATTCTTGAACCAAGTATTAGCTATGATTAAGTTGTGCTCTGTGCAAAATTCTACCAGGCGGCTTCCTCTTTCATTTCTTACCCTCAATCCATATACACCAACTACGTTTCCTTCTCTCCCTTTTCCTACTGCCGAATTCCAGTCACCCATGACTATTAAGTTTTCCTCTCCCTTCACTATTAGAATAATTTCTTTTATTTCATCATACGTTTCTTCAATTTCTTCATCTGCAGAGCTAGTTGGCATATAAACTTGTACTACTGTGGTAGGCGTGGGCTTCGTGTCTATCTTGGCCACAATAATGCGTTCACTACGCTGTTTGTAGTAGCTTACCCGCATCCCTATTTTCCTATTCATCATTAAACCTACTCCTGCATTACCCCTATTTGATTTTGTGTTTATAACCCTGTAGTCACCTGACCAGAAGTCTTGTTCCTCCTACCACCGAACTTCACTAATTCCTACTATACCTAACTTTAACTTATCCATTTCCCTTTTTAAATTTTCTAACCTACCTGCCCGATTAAGGGATCTGACGTTCCACGCTCCGATCCGTAGAACGCCAGTTTTCTTTCTCCTGATAACGACATCCTCTTGATTAGTCCCCTTCCGGATATCCGATTGGGGGACTATTTTACCTCCGGAATATTTTACCCAAGAGGACACCATCACCATTTAACCATACAGTAAAGCTGCATGCCCTCGGGAAAAATTACGGCCGTAGTTTCCCCTTGCTTTCAGCCGTTCGCAGTACCAGCACAGCAAGGCCGTTTTGGTTAATGTTAGAAGGCCACATCAGACAATCATCCAGACTGTTGCCACTGTAACTACTGGAAAGGCTGCTGCCCATCCGAATGGGGGACTATTTTACCTCCGGAATATTTTACCCAAGAGGACACCATCACCATTTAACCATACAGTAAAGCTGCATGCCCTCGGGAAAAATTACGGCCGTAGTTTCCCCTTGCTTTCAGCCGTTCGCAGTACCAGCACAGCAAGGCCGTTTTGGTTAATGTTACAAGGCCACATCAGACAATCATCCAGACTGTTGCCACTGTAACTACTGGAAAGGCTGCTGCCCCTCTTCAGGAACCACACGTTCGTCTGGCCTCTCAACAGATACCCCTCCGTTGTGGTTGCACCTACGGTACGGCTATCTGTATCGCTGAGGCACGTAAGCCTCCCCACCAACGGCAAGGTCCATGGTTCCCTATTTAAACCTAACTAACCTAAGGACATCACACTCACCCATGCCCGAGGCAGGATTCGAACCTGCGAACGTAGCAGTCGCGCGGTTCCAGATTGAAGCGCCAAGAATCGTTCGGCCACCGCGGCCGTCTATCTGGAAGTTGTTTTACAATTTGAGTTGATGTCGATTTATCATTATAAATTCTATTTAAGGGTTTACCTATATGATTTTTTTAAGATAGGTTTGGGGGTGTAAATTTTAATGTCAAGTACTTACCTAGTTTCAGCAGAAACTTTTAATTGATGTTTTAATTGTCTTGAACTTGAATTTGATATCACTGTATTACAGCCATTTGACATGCACCTTGGATCAAGTTTAACATTTAATTAAGGGTACTGTAATGGTTACCTTTAAAAAAAGGGTGTTGGCACCATGTGTTTTCTGTAAATGTTGCGCAGTAATTTCTTGTTAATACATTTGTTTTAAAAAACATGTGTGAATTAATGTTAGACTGTCATCTTACCCCTTTCTACAGCTTCTGCCATATCAAAGGTCTTACAGCATCGTCCATGAGGAACATGTCCAGTTTAGAGCTTCTCTTTAATTCTTCTGTTTAAAGTTCCCAACAAATTCTTCTCCTTCACTGGCTATTAAACCGTAAGTTCTTTGGTCTGTTCATTAAGCTCAGGAAATTAGAAATTTTTCTAAGGCCCACTTCAATAGATAAGATTTCAAGAATGCAGTGGTGCGATTTAAAATACAAACTAAATCATCTGCATTAAATTTTTGCGTGCATGAATCCATAATTTTAATTCAATTGTATGCCGTATTGAGAAGCTTGTTTTCATGAACATCAGTTGGTTTCATTTTTATCAAATGATGTTTAGTTCTCTAACACTGCCCAATTGTTTGTGGAGGATTTCTATTCACTTTTATGATCCTCAGAGTTTAAAATGCATCCACATGTGGTTTTTATCATTGTGTTTAAACATCCCACAATACTCATTTAATGTATGACAATGTTGAGAAGTAATGTATAACGTACCACTCCAGTACTCTCTTGAAATACCTCACACCTTCTGTAAAATTCGTCTCCATGGTCAGTTTAAGGATTGTTTGGGCAACTATCCATTCCCAATCTCTGCTGGAATTCTTCACACTTGTGCAACTTCTTTCATGTTTGCTTTCTCAGGTAAGCCCCAGACAAATCTGGAATATGTATGTCTAACCATGAAACTATATTTGATATAATTATTTCCTTATGAATATTGCCTCATTTCTATGAAATCTGCCTACCGTGAACCACCTAAACCTCAAATCATAGCACATTTATGAGAGAAATGTTTTTTGTTCTGTTTTGTGTGGGTCTCGAACTAGCATCTCCATAATTATTATTCACTAATGCATATTTCTCAAAGCTGTAAAATGACTGAAATGATTTCATTCATGGGTCGAATTATAAAGTTGACATTTATATCAAATGGTCTATGGTCCCTTGGCAGTATAAAAAATATAGGCTTCTGCATCAGTCCACACAAAATATATGGCCATTTATAATACAAATTTTGATAATTCCACATTCAAATGAACTATCTGTATACATAAAACAATTTGTGCAGAATCCACAAAGCATGAGCACTTATTGCATTTGTCCAGTATTTTTTTAAATTTCCATAACCCTTGCATTTACCATTTTCATAGAATCTACCAACAATAGCAATTCTGTAGTATGGCAGTTAGGAGTTTTGTTGATTAATTTCCAAAGTTATAGTAATTGCTTCAATTTTTGAATCAACATTGGATGTTTGACCTGTGCATCATCCTCTTCGAATTTTTGCTTGATGTGAATGTGAACTTGGCCATAGCATACAATATAAAGATACAGTAATATATTCCAGAATGAGATTTTCACTCTGCAGCGGAGTGTGCGCTGATATGAAACTTCCTGGCAGATTAAAACTGTGCGCCCGACCGAGACTCGAACTAGGGACCTTTGCCTTTCGCGGGCAAGCGCTCTACCATCTGAGCTACCGAAGCACGAATCACGCCCGGTCCTCACAGCTTTACTTCTGCCAGTATCTCGTCTCCTGCCTTCCAAACTTTACAGAAGCTCTCCTGCGAACCTTGCAGAACTAGCACTCCTGAAAGAAAGGATACTGCGGAGACATGGCTTAGCCACAGCCTGGGGGATGTTTCCAGAATGAGATTTTCACTCTGCAGCGGAGTGTGCACTGATATGAAACTTCCTGGCAGATTAAAACTGTGTGCCCGACCGAGACTCGAACTCGGGACCTTTGCCTTTCGCGGGCAAGTGCTCTACCATTTGGGCTACCGAAGCACGAATCACGCCCGGTCCTCACAGCTTTACTTCTGCCAGTATCTCGTCTCCTGCCTTCCAAACTTTACAGAAGCTCTCCTGCGAACCTTGCAGAACTAGCACTCCTGAAAGAAAGGATACTGCGGAGACATGGCTTAGCCACAGCCTGGGGGATGTTTCCAGAATGAGATTTTCACTCTGCAGCGGAGTGTGCGCTGATATGAAACTTCCTGGCAGATTAAAACTGTGTGCCCGACCGAGACTCGAACTCGGGACCTTTGCCTTTCATAATGGCAAAGGTCCCGAGTTCGAGTCTCGGTCGGGCACACAGTTTTAATCTGCCAGGAAGTTTCATATCAGCGCACACTCCGCTGCAGAGTGAAAATCTCATTCTGGAAACATCCCCCAGGCTGTGGCTAAGCCATGTCTCCGCAGCATCCTTTCTTTCAGGAGTGCTAGTTCTGCAAGGTTCGCAGGAGAGCTTCTGTAAAGTTTGGAAGGCAGGAGACGAGATACTGGCAGAAGTAAAGCTGTGAGGACCGGGCGTGATTCGTGCTTCGGTAGCTCAGATGGTAGAGCACTTGCCCGCGAATGGCAAAGGTCCCGAGTTCGAGTCTCGGTCGGGCACACAGTTTTAATCTGCCAGGAAGTTTCAGTAATATATTGGTACATTATCTGTTAAAAATAACTCCTGAAACTTTCATCTGTATCGCCTATAGTTCCATGTTTCATAAATAACCAAACACTTGTACTGTGTGTGATTCCAGCATCCCCATATGTGGTTATAACTTCATCAGATGTGATGTACTCATATGTTACTACTTGCGGTTGATAAATGTGGTTTAAACTCATATTGCCCTGTTTGAAAGAGATCATAACGTTTTCATTATCCCTTACCAACTGTTTCAGAATCCAGGATTACATTCAGCTTAAATAAAAGACATCAGCCCCATGTAATGGCTGAAACAGAAATATTTCCAAATTTGATCCTTTTTTCTACAGCTACATCGCCACGTGTGAGTATACTATTAGGCTTTACTTTTTCAGGTGGTGAGATATCACTGTTTTTGCTGAATGTCATGTATATTACACTGTTAGTACCATGCAATATCTTCTGTATATTTGAGCTGAAATAATGTTCCTGAAAATATGTACACATGCTCTAAGCTGATCCAATCAGGATCCCTTAGCATCAGTGTAATAACATTACATTTGCTATAGTCAGAAGGGCCAACAACTATGGCTCACATGTTGTCAGAAAGAAGTAACTGATTTTTCTTTTTTCCTAGTTTACATTATCATTGTAAGCCCAATCAATTAGTATGAAGTTCTTGTGATGAAGGTCTTTTGTCCACTCTTTATGGTCAAGTGTTTACATTAGCATACAGGGAATTCTATAAAGAAGTAAAAACGTCTTCGAAGATCTTGTCCTTTTGTTTATTTATAAGCTCTTCCATGCAGTTGATAATAGGGACATTGTTCTGTGCCAACATCTGTCATGTTTGGCTCATATATATTTGAATATATTGATGCAGTATGAATCATAAAGCTGAACAATGATTTCTTACTATGGATGAAGCATTTGGCATGCCAAATCCAACAAATTGCTCCATATTTCCTCACGTGGTGTGTCAACATATCGTTACTAGCTTAGCTGCTTGTCTAGAGCATTCTGTGTTGTGTAAGGGGCATTCATTGGGTTTTTAAACATATGCCCTTACAAATGAGTGTACTTTCCCTCATTAAACAGTTTCACTGTTCGTGAGAAGTACCCAATGAGGATTGTGTGATCACCTCATATAGCTGATGGAGACTAAGAATTTGCATTGAGGTCTTACAAAAGTGAATCCACTCATCAAGTGATAATGTAATATTTATATGACTGTATCGAGGATTTTTGAAACCTACCACTGAGTAGTACTCACAATCCAACGTCATTTTCACACCGATACATTAACTGCTGTTAGTGTTTAAGCTAAAGACGTAATTAAACAGCACAATTTTCATGTCATGATGCTGTGATGGCTTTGCCTCACCAGCATGGAAAAAACACAATTATGAGTCCCAGATACATTTTTCAACTTCATTAATATTCATCATCATAAATACGTAAATGATGGCTGCCTTGAGACAGGGAGTGATGCTACATGTTTTGACATGATCACCCTCTGAGAGTTCTTAGAAGACTAGGTAAACTATTAATCAACTGCTGTAAATATATAACATTATCAACCTTGTGTGCAACATGAAAAAGAGTAATTTGCATCTTATGTGCTTTTTCAGGTATATAATAAAAAATATGCCGGGCTCTACAGTCAGTTTATCACTGTCACTTATGCAGATACAGATGAAAAATAAAGGAGGATTTGATACTTGACACTAAACCTTGTAAGTGCAAAGAAATAGCACTACTTGTTAATATAATTGATGACAGTGATTGTATACTGCAAAATTTGAACACTTTTAGTAACTCACTGTTAAGGAATGATGACCCTTTGACGCTTTTGTATTCAATAAATTACAAAGTACAAGCATCATAAATATTCTGGAACTACTTATTCCTGAATATGTCTCGATGCTGCATCTGGAGGAATGCTGATTTGATGAGAAAGAAGAGGTAACTGGTACTGCTTATTACTTGTCCAGTGGCTTAAACATAAATTACGTATAAGCTGCATTTAGACATTTACAAGAAACTTACAGAAAGGCACTGTAGTTGAAATTGAATGTTGTTTGTTTACTAAAAACTAATTCATTGGTTGGTGATATTTCACACCGATTTCATTGGCTACCTCAGTTGTTTCAGAGTGATGCTCTTACCTAAACTTTGGTGGTTTCGAGTAGAGGGCTGAGCTTTTATTAACTGATAAGGTTGAGCTGAATATCATTAACTGCAACATTTACTTGTGGCAGGTTCAACTATTTTTGCAGATTACAGTACACATTCTGCAATGGATGCAGGATCACCAGGCTGGAAAGTGAAGTTGGGCACCACCAACCCCCCAGTAATGGCCACCAACCTGTAACTGAGATCGGTGTAAGAACCATGACCCAGTCATATCATCATCCTTTGACATAAGGCAAGCAACACAGTACATGAGATTCATATGAAGTAATAGGACAATTTTACGTCCAAAACATTCAGAAGGGACGTTACATTTAAAGTTCAATAAATGCAGTATTAAAAACTTTCAAAAATCCGCAGCCTCTAATTTACTAAAAAGATTTTGCAGCTAGCTCAAAATTTTATAATTACTCAATACATCTAATTTTAACAATGAAACAAAATTATTTAGCCTTGAAGGAACAAAATAATTAAAAAAGTCTTCATTTTATACATTTCTGTCTGTGTTTCTTCTGTGGCTGTATCACTTTCATAAAATAAAGAACAACCGCCTTCAGTCACATTTTTTTTCAATGTACGATGCATTTCGAGCCCAGGGCGCTCACCTCCAGGTGCTCTGACAGTCTGCATCGATAATTTTTCCAGCTATAAGGTAATTTGGTCCTGGTAAGACTACAATACAGGCACATTGTGAATATAAGTTTACAAATCTAATACAAATTGAAAAATAACCTATTGATTCCAGTGGTGGATACATGGTTTCTGATGCCAGGATGAGTAAATATGTTTATTTACATATGTATACTTACCGTTCTACAGAAAATTTTGTAAAGTAAAAATGTGTCAAAGAATTTCAAACATAAAGATGGTACGTTTCTACAAATACACACGTGCTATTATTTCACAGAAATTTCAAAGCCATTATGTTATTAACTTTGCAGGACATTGTTTACTGCACAAATATTTGTGAATATGTCGAATATGGATTATGTTATGAAAAGGTTGCACTATAAAATGTTTTTTCTTTGGGCCTATATTTTGTTGTATAGTTCTCAACTGATTTTTCGGAATATCCATATTTTACTGCAGTTTCTTTGATCACATCGCTTTCTTGGGCTAATGCTTTGGGTTTCAAAGGTGTCTGCTCAACATGGAACTAAATGCAACATAATTATGGGTGGGTGACTCTCTCCCTCCAGCAAGCTGCATTTCTCCAGCCAAATGCTGTTATGACATACGTGAAATGGTACCTGTGACAAGGAAGTGTGTATTCTCGCTGCATATCTTTATATAAACATTTCATTGAGAGGTTGGGAAGGAGGAAAATATAAGATCCTTTTAGGAAAGATTATTTCCTTATGCACACTTTGATACACTTTCAGTTTTTGCAAAATGTTATTTTATGTGAGCCTGAAATTCACCTTGTATTGCATTCAAACCATTAGAAGCAACAAAATACTTAGGTATTCTATGTGTAAAGTATGCTTCTAAGGACTTCTTACTGATGGAGACGATAGTAACGTACTTTGGTATTGCATGAACACATGAATTTGTGCATTATTCGCACTCTTATATACACCGCGCTAACACAGATAGCTTACAAAGTCACAGAACAGCGTTCTGACGTATGACTGCCCATGACGTTGTGCTGTTGCAAAAAAGAAAAAATCGTAAGTATTTACAAAAATGACATAGAAATTAATAAATGAAAAATAATGAGAGAAATGGGCGCACTACAATTTACATCCAAATATAGCAGTCTTCTTATTCTCTCTCTGGAGGTTGTGGCTGACCTCTGATGAAGCTTCATGGTGATCATCTAGCTACGATGCACAGTCCTTGAATGAGAACATTCACACAATTGGGTTGGAGAGAGAAGGGCAGGTGATGGGGGACTCAATTTTCCCATCATCTTAAGTCATCCTATTGGACTATATCAATGGGGGAAAGGTGACCTTGATTTTGATCTTAGAACCATTCCAGTGGATGGGTGACATTCGATTTCCGCAGTTTTTACGTTATACAATGACTCTAGAGGCATGAGCTGTGCAAGGAGTGTTATCTGAACACCTAATAGGTAGCAGGTTACATCGAGCCCTTGGATTTACAACACGTAAATGCCCTAAAGGCGTGTGTCATGAACTTAGATTGTTATCTGTTCCAGAACTGCTTATGATACCCTACTCCAATGATTGATTGCAGCAGCCTTCCTAATGCTTTTCAGCTTTTTACAGTCTTCTTTACGCGTCCTTGCTGTGTTATTTTATTTTCAAGATAGCAGCATTCTTTATTTTCATCTAATACCCTATATTTGGTTCAATCACAGCCCATATTCAGCGCTCAGTGGAATATTCATCCCATTCATCAGATACTCTGAGTCTCTGCCAATTTCACAAAGAATGGCAATTATACAGTAACATCATCGAGTCTTGTCACTGAAGTCCTTTTACCCCGAATCATAATCATAATTTTTGAATCTTACTTTTATTTCAGCCACTGCATACAATTTCAGTGGCAGAGGAGAAATGCTGCATATTTGCTTCACGCGATTTTATAGTTTGAGTAATCTGTCTCGGTCTTCTATTCTTGTTGTTCATTGTGGACTCTTGTGCATAGTGTATGTTACTGATCTTTGCCTATAGTGTATAACTGCTTTTCTAAGGACTTGAACGCTGTCGAACGCTTTCCTTACGTCGAGAAATCCTTTGAAAGTGCTTTCGATTTTATTAATTCTTACTTCGATTATCAAGTTCAAGGTAAGAACTACGATACTGGTAACTTTATCTTTCCTAAAACCGAACTGATCGTTATGTAAGAGTTCTGTTTTTTTTTTTTTCTCATTTTACTGGCCACTAACTTAGATGCATGAGTTGTCAAGCACACTACTTGACAGTTTTCACGTTTATTCGTTTCTTTTCTCTTTGAGACTGAGTGGATAGTATTCTTCGAAAATTCGAGAATGCCTCTAGTCTCATAGGATATACACATTAGGTTGAATAATCGCTATTTAATGCTTACCTCAATGCTTTAAGAAATTCCGCAGGAATGTTATCTATTCCTTCCGCCTTGTTTGATGGCTAACCCCTTTGTTCCATAAAACTTTGACTCTAATATTAAATCACCAACGTCCTCCAAACCGACACCTGTTTCCTCTTCTATCACGGTATCACAATGTTCCTCGCCTCTGTAAAAGTCTTTAGAGCAATGTTCCACTTATAGACTCTGTCCTCTGTGTTTATCATTGCAGTATCTTCTGCACTCTTGTTTTTGATACCATCGTTTTTAAATTCTCCGAAAGATACTTTGAGCTATCTATATGATGTGCATTACCGAAATCACACATCCTCAGTCAATGGCGAACATTGTCGTACACCGAAATTATGCCCCTCCTGGAGATATATTCCGCAGACTAAAATGAAGCCGATCGGTCCAGGGTCAACTGTTGTTTCTAACATATGTAAATGATCTTTCAGTGTCTTTAAAGGACGGTTCAAAATTGTAGAATTTGCTGATGACATAAGTACTCCTTTCAAACAAACAATAATGACATTTTAGCAAAAGAGGCAAACGTTAATGGTCATACACTCAATGAAGCACAGTGTAAAATTGCTGGTGTCCATCTGTATGGCAAGATAAAATGGAGTCAACACATGGATAAACTAAGCAAGAAGCTCAGATCAGTGTGTTATGGCCTTAGAACCACTTCTCACCGTGTTAGCCTAAAAACAGGAAGATTGGTATAATTTGCATATTTTGGGTCCCTGTTGTCTTATGGACTTATCTATCTATAAAGTAAATGAAATTCTTAATTAGTAGAAGTGAACAATATGTCTGTTGTACCAAATAGGTGAACATACGTAACTGCATAAACCTTTGTAAGGATCTTGAAATTCTTACACTCACTTTCCAATAAAATCTGTTTCATCTGAACTGTTATAAACACAGTCACAACGTGACAAACAAAAATAATTAGTTTGTACAATTTCGCTGCTTGTGCAGGATTCAGGCTCGGAATATGTAATCTGGTCGTAATCTTCTCAATCACCTCACGTCTAACAGCAGAGTCAGAAATTGGGAATACCTACCGCACGAATTAATAAGAAAATTACAAAAGGAACATATCAGCCACTCTTTCTATGAATTATATCAGTACCTAGATGCAGAGACTGAAACGTTTTTTGGCTACATGGCCAGTATCAATGTTTGTGACAATCCTGCCATTAGCAGTATAGTCATAATAGTCGGTACATCTGCCTAATATCGTTTAGGGCCACACGAGCACGCAGAAGTGCCGCAAAACGACGTGGCATAGACTCGACTACCGTCTGAAGTAGTGCTGGAGAGAACTGACTCCATTAATCCTGCAGGGCTGTCCATAAATCTGTATGACTACGAAGGGGAGGAGACCTCTTCTGAACAGCACTTGCAAGGCGTCCCAGATATGCTCAATAATGATCATGTCTGGGGAGTTTGGTGGCCAGCGGAAGTGTTCCGGGAGCCACTATGTAGCCACGGTGGGTTTTCAGAGGACCAGTAGTGCATATTGCGAAGATTAACGTGCTCATGGTTTGTAAATTATACTTCATCAGGCAATAACATCTTGGTTACCAATATGTCATCTGTTTGCAGTGTCCGGGTGCCTCATTTGGAAAAATTTACCCTTCGTCGAAGTAAGATGTGCTGTGGGTGAAATTTGTTAGAACGTAGTAATCGCAGAACAGTTCGTCAGCTGATTCCACCCTCTGATTCCAGCTATCTTGTATTAGCGCGTGGACGGGGTGCTACAGCTACAAATATGTCAATTACCTGTCACTCTTCGGTTGCTGATCTGATCCGTTTACATTTTTTAACTTTAGACGTTTGTTATTTCCTGAAATGTTTGTGTTATGTTTAGCAAAATTAGATCCCGAAAGTGTTGCACCATCAAGTTATCTCTCAACATGCAATCGCACCTCTACCCTCATATTTTGGTGACATTCACCGTAAATAAGAAACATACCAACTTTCTCAGCTTTTGCGTAGAACATTGTGATGATCCGATGATTTTACGAAGATGTCGTCTACTCGCTACGACAGCAAACCACAGACTAATGATCTTCATGCAACAGATAAACACACACAAACCTTGCAGTGGGTAGAATATTGTTTTCAGTAGATGTAGGCTGTACATTAAAGCAACCACGTAGTGTACCTGTTCTTTGTCGCCGATACTCCATAACTGACATACATAACCAAACCTAACAGAACCTAAAACATTGTACGCGTTTACAATAGTATTATTAAAAAGTAAATAATGTAACATGCCATTCTATTTAAAATAATAAATCTTCCTATTGTATTTCCTCTGCCATTCCACCTACGAGAAAATAATGGGCACCACACTATTTCCCCCCTCAAGTTAAGACGCCTTTTGTAGCCGCGTGGTTTGAGGCGTCTTGACACGGTCCGCGCGGCTTTCCCCGTCGGAGGTTAGAGTCCTCCCTCTGGCAGGGAGTGTGTGTCGTCCTTAGCATAAGTTAGTTTAAATCAGATTAAGTAGTGTGTAAGCTTGGAGACCGATGACCTCAGCAGTTTGTTCCCATAAGTCATTACCACAATAAAGAAAGGAAGTCTTCGTTTCAAAGATTTTGTTGTAACACTAAATGTGGTTCAGGTCTTGAGGTAGCCTGTCTTAAGTGCCTCGCCCTCTATAGTAGAACTGAGGAGGCTGCTACCTTCTCAAAGTAGGAGCATTCTTCGAAATGTATCCTATTAAATTTAGATGTTTTAGACGTGAATACCATTAAGGAGTGTAGTTGACAGTTTATTATTAATACAGTATATATACTACGACTCTATGTTGTTTTTATGTTGACGTATATCTCGACACGTTCCACTTGTTGGAAGGTTCTCCTCCTTGGTGGTATCCAAGGAGCAATATGGATGGATGAATGAATGAATGAATTGGGATCTTTAAGCGAATTCATGCGACCGCAAGATCTTACAAAGCCTTTCCGTAGTTCATGTTGTTACAGTAACTATTTTTCGCCTCAGATTAGAAGCAGTAAGGAGGACATGATGTCAAAATATGCCTTCGAATGACTGGACTCGGAACGTTAAACGGTATTCACACCGATGGAATTTTACCGGGGGCACCACAGGCAGGTTTCCCAGCAGCCTTCGAGAGTCCGCAGCGGCCGAGGGACGGATTGAAACGCCGCTGATTCCAGACGACGACCGCGAAACTCAATAGTCGCCGAATTGACTTCCGTGCCCGCCAGCTCCAAGCGGGCGCCGCTCTGCGCACGCGCACACCTTCACGAGCTGGAAAGGCACGACGAGGTCAAAAACGCAGCCTCCTCTGTGAGGCGGCTGTAACCCAATTTCTCCAACCGCTACCCCCCACCCCGCCTACCACCCAGCGTCGTTTCCTCTCTGCCGCGACCGGAGGCGCCATATTGCTTCACCCCTCTAACACGATCCACAAACGCCGCCGCCGGGAAATGTAAACAAAGTTTTCGGTATAAACGGAGCGGGTGCGCTAATAAATTTCATTAGTCGCTGCGAGCTGTCGGAACGGTCGGTTAACCCAATAAAGCTGCGCGGTGTAACACACACCTCACACCTGCGGAACAGCGCCAACTAACACCGCAAAAATAGTACCACTGTACATGTCGGCAGGCTGCAACATTCACGCGCTGCACCGTGCTTTATCTATCTTTACGCAACATCCGCATTCACGCAGAATGCAACATGGCACTGGGCGCGCTAGAAACGGAATGAAGGAGAGGTATTTAAAGCTTGTACTAGCGTAGAAGGAAACAGAATATACATCACGTACAAACACGCTGGGAAAAATTCCTGACTTTCCCTAACTTGGTCTTACCATGTTATATAGAGCATCTAAAAGTACGTGAATGTGGGTATTCTTAGAGTCGCACTGAAGCAACATTTCATCAAGTTTCCTACTTTTCATTGCCAAACTGACTATTCGTTGATGTGGCAGGGTGGGTCCCATTAACCAGTCCTCTTTTCTGTCAGTAAAATTGTGTCATCAATTCAGTACTTCCTCATTATTTCTCCATCTAATGTTCAGCACTCACCTGTAGACAACGCTTCAAAACTTTCTGTTTTTTTCTGTACTGTTCGTCGTCCATTTGCACTTGTATACATGGCTGCACACCTTTAAATACTTTCATAAAAGGCATCGTAACACATACAGACAGGGTGGGGCAAATAAAAGTGGCCCAGACGAGTTGATTCGGCTGGACGTGCTGGTTCAAATGGCTCTGAGCACTATGGGACTTAACATCTGAGGTCATCAGTCCCCTAGAACTTAGAACTGCTTAAACCTAACTAACCTAAGGACATCACACACATCGATGCCCGAGGCAGGATTCGAACCTGCGACCGTAGCAGTCGCGCGGTTCCGGGCTGAAGTGCCTAGAACCGCTCGGCCACCGCGGCCGGTGACTGGACGTGGATTTGTGGGACCATTAACGGAGGAGGAAAAGACTACAATTACTTCCAACAGGATGGAGGAACTGCCCATACAACCGGTCGAACCTTGGAGCACATTTAAACAAATTACACGCCTGACAGAGTTGTTAGCAGACATCAATCGGGTCGCGGTACTAGGTCAACTGATCTGTAAGTTTGCGATTACTCTCTGTGGGGATATCTCAAGTCAAAGGTATATTGCAACAACCCTCAAAGTCTTCAAGAGCTGCAGCAAGATATTCTGGACGAGACTGCGGCAAATCCAGCAGTCCAGATTCGATCAGCAACTTGCTGACCATGATCCAAAGGTACCAAGACGTGACTGGTGTTCACTTTCAACTTCTGTTATAGTCAAGTTAGTGCTCTATTTCCTTTCCTCCTCTGCGTTTCTTTGTATCCTGGAACTCTGTTCTCCAGGCCACTTTTATTTGTCCCATCCGGTATAAAAAATATCTTCAACAACAAAAAAAATTCTACTTTTCAGGAATTCTTTTATTACTATTACTCTCTCTACTTCAGTCATCGTTAATTATTTTGCTGCAAAACAACAGAATTCAGCTATTAATTTTATTGTCTCATTACCAAATCTAATTCTCTCAGAACTGTCTGAATTAATTTGGCTACATTCCATTAGCTAAGTTTTCCTTTTACTGATGTTCATCTTGTAACCGATTTTCAATGTGGTATCCATTCCCATGGACTGATGGCCCTTTTTTTTTGCCGTCCCTGACAGAATTACAGTATCAGAAAACCTCAGATTTTTTATTTCTTCTCTCTGCACAGAAATTCACTTTCCAAATGTCTCCTTCGTTCCCTTCACTACTTTGCTCAGTGTACGAATTGAATAACATAAGGCACAGGCTTTAAGGGTTCTCATTCCTTCACACACTTGCCTTCGTTACATGTCCTTCTACATTTACAACATGCAGCCTGGTTTCCGCATACCTTGCAGAAAACCCTTCGCTCCCTGTATTTTATCCAAAATACCAAAATTTCAAAGAATATAATCGAATAAACATTGACAGAAGCTTTACATATGCGATAATCATAGGTTTGTCTATATTCTATGGTAAGTTGCGGAGTCGGTATTGCTTAGCGTATTACAAAATTTCTCCAAAACCCAAACCGATCTTCTCAAAGATCGGCTGCTATTAGTTTTATCCAGTCTTCTGCCATTACTTCCTGTTGGTATTTAGCAAACATGACTTATAAATTGATGGTTCGTTAACATTCGCACCTGTCAGGACGTTATTTGAACAAGTCTTTCAGTGATCTGTCATATTCATCAAGTATCTTATCTCCCATATATTTTTCATTTACTTCCTCTTCCATTTCTGTAATACTGTCTTCAAGTTTGTTTCCCTTGTCCTTCTATATATTCCTTCTAGTTTTCAGTGTTTCCTCTTTACTGAATATTGGCTTGTCACTGTCTTTAAGTTTGTTTCCCATGTGTTGTCCTTCTATATATTCCTTCTAGCTTTCAGTGTTTCTTTTTTACTTAATATTGGCTTGTCATCTGAGCTCTTAATATTCATACCGGTACATCTCTCTTCTCTGAAAGTATCTTTAACTTTCATGTAGGCGGCATCTATCTTTCTCACAGTCAAGCCTGACTCTACAGATTTGCTTTTGTCCGGTTTTTCCATTTAGAGTTTTCTGTCAATCTCCTTTTTAGACGTCTGTATTTGCTTTTGCGTACTTCATTTGCTGCATTACTATATACAGTTAAATTCAACACTTCTTGTGTTACCTAAGGATTTTTGCTGGCCTTGTCCAATTGATTCTCTGCCGCCTTCACTATTTCCTTTCTCAGAGCTATCCATTCATTTTCTTTAATAATCCTTTACGCTCTTTCAGTAAATAGTTACCTAACACTCCATTTGAAATTCTCAACAACCTCTTGTTCTTCAATTTACCATGTTCTATTTCTTTAATTAACTACTGTCTTTTAATTTCTCCAGTTACAATGTGTAGTTAATTACCACTAAATAATTGTCAGAGTCCCCATTTGCTCTTGTACAGGATTTAAAAAACTTATTTCGAACTTACTGTCTGACCATTATTCAAGAACTTTGAACTTTCCGGTGTCTTCAGGTCTCTTCAACGTTCATTCAAGATTTTTAAACCAAGTGTTAGCAATCATTAAAGTGTGATTTTAACGAGTTTCTACCGGGAGCTTTCACCTTTCGTCCCTTTCCTCCAGTCCGTGATCATTTACAATTTTCCCTTCTCGTCCTTTACGTATTATCGAATTCCAGACATTCACACAAATAATTTTCGCCTCCCCTACCTGAGTAATTGCGTTCATACGTTCTTTCAACCTCTTCTTCATCTGTGAAGGGATGGGACACGTAAACTTGTACTAATGTTTCTTCGTATCTGTCTTGGCTGGATAATGCGTTCTCTATGCTGTTCATAGAAGATTACTCATATTCATATTTTATTATTCATTACTATAGCTGTTTCCACATTACCCATATTTCATTTCGACCAGAAGCTCTGTAATATGATGATAATGCTTTCATGATAGACCAATGGTAAGTCACCTATACCATAGATTCTCGACACAAAATTAAATAACCCTCTAGTTCTTAGCCGCGCGGGATTAGCCGAGCGGTCTCAGGCGCAGCACTCATGGACTCTGCTGCTGATCCCGGCGGAGGTTCGAGTCCTCCCTCGGACATGGGTGTATGTGTTTGTCCTTAGGATAATTTAGGTTAAGTAGTGTGTAAGCTTAGGGAGTGATGACCTTAGCAGTTAAGTCCAATAGGATTTCACACACACTTTCTAGTTCTTACATCTATCGAAATTCTCAATAACTCTCATACTACAGACTGAACTTCTGCAGACTTGTCTTACGTCAGATGATTCGCTGCTGTGTGAAATTCTGAACACATTACTAAATTAATTCTTTCCTCCAGATTAACTTCCTATTCCTCTTCTATCACGCTACATGCAGTTCCTCATCATGATACTAGCCTTCGATACACTCCTAACATCTCCTTGTCTTTTTTTATCTTTTAAGAAAGGCTTTTCACCTTCATCTTATTAATTAACAATATTACCTTTAATCTCTTCGCAGTTGCGCTTAATCCTCCTATACGCCGTTTCAGTATTTCCTGCAATCAAATCCTTCCTCAAGATCTTTGCTGTTCTCTCATGTGGTGTGGTATTTAGGTGGAGTGGGGTTCGGGCTGAGATATGTGCAGACGTTCGGCTCATTAATTTTATCACCACTCTATTTACCAGGCAAAGACTAATTTAACAAGGCAGAAAACACTATTATAAACAACAGGTTCCTTGAGGCCGGAATAAACTTTGAAAACGACTTGAAACACAGAAAATATTGTCCTGAAATGATGACAATGATTAATATAAAACAACTGAACTTGGCACCATATGGGAAACCCAAATAACGATGTAACACTTCACAACATATAGCCTTCGGACAAGTAACTTATTAAGCGGAAAATAATCACTTATCTACACCGTAATAGAAAACTGAGTGAATTCGCTGTTAGTTACTTTTTGCCGTTTTGCCTTGCCTTGCCCCATCACCAAAGCCCCCCCCCCCCCTCTCTCTCTCTACCAAAGTACTACTCAACTACCCTTTCTCACGTCTAAGTGATTGGTACAGCAGTTACATATAAAAGAAATTCATTCACATAAGAGAATATAGAAATTCTTAATACATCTGAATGTACCACACGTTCAATAACAAGATCCATACTAAATCAATATAAAAACCGCAGAGTATTAAACATATTCACAGTTGTAATAACATTTTAAATTACATATAACTTTGGCACAATCACTCGCATTGCGCACGCAGACTGCCATCTACAGGCTTCGTTTATGATATCACTAGCTGAGTGCTAGGCATTGCCTGGGTATGGATTTATTCCAGTCTTCTATTGGTCCATCCCCTCCTTCCCACTCTCTCTTTCCCTCTTTGTCCATCTCCACTGTCTCCTCTCTCTCCACCTCATCTACCTCCCCCCCCCTTCAATGTCCTTCCCCTCCTGCCACTGCATCTATCTATCTCCTCCTGTCTATTCTCTCTGGTAATCTGCTCCTCCACCCTCTGTCCATCTCCTACTTCCGTTTCTAGTCTCGTCTCCACCTACCCCTGTCATTGTCAACCTCATCCTTCCCCTATCTTTGCCACCTCCTTCTCCCCTTCTCTCTGCCCATTTCCTTCTACCCCTCTCCCTATTCACCTACTCCCCTTTGCTTTCTGTGTCTGTCTCCGAATGTTCCTCTTTCTCTCCATCTTCTCCTCTTCCCTTTCTCCGTCCATTTGCTCCTCCCCATCTCTGTGTTTCTTCCTCCCCCTTCCTATATCCATCTCCTCCTCCTCTTCCTTTCTATTTCTCCTTCTCCTTCTCCTTCATTTCTTTGCCCCCTCCTCTATCCATCTCCTCCTCCTCCTGTCTGTGTCTATATCCTCCTCCCCCTCGTTGTCTGTCCATCTCCTTGTCCTTCATTCTCTCTCCACATCATCACACTCACTCCAATAGGAGGCTGGTGGTTCTCACACCTCCTATATTTCTTCCCATATTGTAACTAATATGTGTACTAAATCTAATTGGAATCGTTAAACAGGTATGAGGTTTGACCGATGCACACATGTGAAACATATTTCATACACATTTAACATTTTGCACTCGTATTTGAGCACATACTTCACCTGTATGTCTAGGGAATTTCGTCCTGCATTTACACTTCCACGTAGCTCGATGTTTATGACGTCTTATCTCCTGGACTCTGTATCATAGAATGATACATTTTTCTAGGTTCTTTCAACGGCATATCGTATGCTGTCTACGAAGTGTGCTGTGAATAGAGTTAGTACTACAGTAGTCATAAATTGAAACGTCATGCATGATTCAGCAGTTTATCACACATCTCATTTGTGTGTGACGTCATATCTCGTAAACTATGTATCGTACAACGATTTCTTTCTTGTAGGTACACTCAGCGGCATATGTGATACTGTCTGCAAAATGTGTTGCGAATAGTGTTAGTAACAAAGAAGCAATAAATGAAAACGTCATGCATGATGCGGCAGGTTTTTTTCCTCGGGTCTCTGTATTTGACGTGTCGCACAATGGTGTATTTTTGTACCTACTTTCAACGGTAAAAGTGGATACTACCTGCGAAAAGTGTTGCGAATAGAGTTAGTAGGAACGAAGTAATAAATTTAAACATCTTGCATGGTGCACTATGATGCGGTTGTTCTTCGCGCATCATCACGTCATATCTCTTTAACTAAGTGTCGTACAATGATGTAATTTTTCAGGTACATTCAGTGGTATATGTTAATACTGTCTATAAAAAGTGTCGCTAATTTAGTTGGTATAAAGAAGTAATAACTTAAAACGTCATGCTACAAGAGGCAGTTTTACTGCACGAACAGCGACAATGTAGTAAGAGATAACATTTTTCCTTTAGTAATTTTTTCTGGGTCGTCACTGAGAACCAGTTCCGTATATGTTTAAAATCACATGTAAGGTTTGATGCTAGTCTCCATGTTCTCTCATTCTCATATACCGCATGACTAAAGTATGGGTAGTCTCGTGTCGTGGGCTAGACTGCCTTTTCATCCTCACACCTTTGATAGGTGAGTGGCTCTTAACCCTACAGTGGTTCTTATCAGACAGTAAATGATATTTATACCAACTTTGGTTGAAATCAGTCCAGTGCTTTCGAAGGAAATGTGGAACTTACACACATATACACTTACATACATGCAGCCTACATCCATATTTATAATTTGTAGGGATATTCACTTCAGCACACCATCGCGCAAGAAACACTATTCACTCAGCACAGCTCCGTGAGCAGTGACCATAGTAATCTGTAACTCAGTGCTGAAAATGGAAATGCAAAGACTCGGTCTAGATATAGTGGGGAATAGTGAAACGAAATAGAAAGAAGATAAGGATTTTTGGTCAGACGAATTTAGAGTCATCTCAACAGCAGCATAAGATTGTATAACGGGAGTAGAATTCGTTATCAAGGAAAGTAGGACAGAGAGAGAGAGAGAATTACTGCGGACAGCTCAGTCATAGGATAGTTCGCATCAGAACTGATACCAAACCAACACCGACAAAAATAGTTCAGGTGTAGAAGGCCGTCGCCTTGGTTATGAAGCGTTATAGAAACTATACAAACACGCAGAACGGATAATCCACTTTGTAAAACGAGATGGAAATCTAATAACCATAGGTGATTGGAATGAGGGTGTAGGGGGAAGAATTAGAAGAAAGAGTTACGGAAGAATATGGACTTGGCAGTAGGAATGAACACTGAGTTCAGCAATAAATGACAGTTGGTGACAGTGAATACCCTGTTCACGAATCACAGGAGGAAGTGGTACACTTGGAAACGACCCGGAGACACGAGAGGAATGTAGATGAATTACATCAAGGTCAGACAGAGATTCGGAAATCAGATATTGGGTTTTAAGGCGTAACTAGGAGCAGATATAGACTCGTATCACGTTTTAGTAACGATGAAGAGCAGACTGCAGTTTAACAGACTCGTCAAGAAGCATCTGTGTGGGAGGAAGTACGATACTGAAGTACTGAGGAATGATGAGACACGTTTGAAGTTTGCTACACATGTGGATACTGCAGTAAGGAAAACGAGAGTACGCAGTTACGTTGAGGAGCAGTACACGTCTCTAAAAATAGCTATCACAGGTTTTGGACGGACAAACGTAGGTAGAAGGAAAATAACAGCGAAGAAACCCTTGGTAACGGAAGAAATATTTCAATTGATAGGCGGAAAAAGGATGCACAACATTGTCAAGGGAAAGACAAGAATACAGGAACATAAATCACTTAAGGATGAAATAAATAGAAAGTGCAGGGAAGCCAAAGTGAAATGGCTGCAGGAAAAATGCGAAGAAATGAAAAAAGAAATGAATGTAGGTAGGACTGTCTCAGCATATAAAAAATTCGAAACAATCTTCGGCGAAATTAAAAGCAAGAGTGCCAACATTGAGAATGCAACGGGATTTCCACAGTTTAAAGCTGAGAAGAGAGAGTGGGTAGTTGGAAAGAGTACATCGAAAACCTCTATGAAGGGGACACATTGTCTGATGACGTGATAAAAGAAGAAATAGGAGTCTATGTGGAAGGATAGGGGATTCAGTACTGGAGTCAGAATTCAAAAGAGCTTTGAAAGACTTGAGATCAAATACGGCAGAAGGGATGGATAACAAACCTCCGGAATAGCTAAAATCATTGGGGAAAGTGGCATCCCACGGCTGTTCAAGTTCGTATGTAAAATCTATGAGACTGGGGACATCTCATCAGATTTCTGGAAAAATATCATCCACCCAATACCGAAGTAAGCAAGGGAAAGTGCCAGAACTTTCACACAATCTGCTTAACACCTCATGCATCCAAGCCAATGACAAGGATAATATGCGGAAAAGTGGAAAAGGGAACTGAGGATGTGTTAGATAACAATCAGTTTGGCTTTAGGGAAGGTAAAGGCACCATAGAAGCAGTCATTACGTTACGCTGGATGATGCAAGCAAGACTGGTGAAAAATTAAGACGCCTTTACAGGATTTGTCGACCAGAAAAAAGCTTTCGGCAGTGTTAGAAGGTGCAAGATGTTCGAAATTCTGAGAGCAGTAAGAGTAAGCTACAGGAAAGATTGGGTAGTATAAAATATGTACAAGAACCAAGAGGGAGGAATGAGGCTGGAAGCCCAAGAAAGACGTGTTCGAATTAAATTATATACTTAACAAGGATGCAGTATTTGCCCCTGCAGTTAACTGTGTACGTCGGAAAAGCGATAACGGAAATAAAATAAAGGTTCAAAAGTGGGATTAAAATTCAAAGTGAAAGGTTATCAATGATAAGAATCGCTGACGTCTTTGCTATCCTCACTGAAGGTGAAGAAGAGTTACAGGATTTTTTGAGTCGAATGAAGCTTCTAATGAGTATGGAATACGGATTGACAAATGATTGTAAACCGAAGAAATACGAAAGTAGGAGAAGCAGGAGGAAAGACAGTAGCGAGAAGATTAACATCAAAATAGGTGATCATGAAGTAGACAAAGTTAAGGAATTCTGTTACCTTGAAAATAAAGTAACCCATGACAGACGGAACAAGGAGGACGTAAAATGCACACTAGCACTGGCAAAATGGACATTCCGGGCCAAGAGAAGATTACTACACTACTGGCCATTAAAATTGCTACACCAAGAAGAAATGCATATGATAAACGAGTATTCATTGGACAAATATATTACACTAGAACTGACATGTGATTACATTTTCACGCAATTTGGGTGCATAGGTCCTGAGAAATCAATACCCAGAGCAACCACCTCTGGCCGTAATAACGACCTTGATACGCCTGGGCATTGAGTCAATCGGAGCTTGGATGGCGTGTATAGGTACAGCTGCGCATAACTTCAACACGATACCACAGTTCATCAAGAGTAGTGACTGGCGTATTTTGACGAGCCAGCTGCTCGGCCACCATTGACCAGACGTTTTCAATTGGTGAGAGATCTGGAGAATGTGCTGGCCAGGGCAGCAGTCGAACATGTTCTGTATCCAGAAAGGCCCGTACAGGACCTGCAACATGCGGTCGTGCATTATTCTGCTGAAATGTAGGGTTTCGTAGGGATCGAATGAGGTGTAGAGCCACGGGTCGTAACACATCTGAAATGTAACGTCCACTGTTTATAAAGTGCCGTCAGTGCGAACAGGAGGTGACCGAGACGTATAACCAATGGCACCCCATACCATCACGTCGGGTGATACGCCAGTACGGCGATGACGAATACACGCTTCCAATGTGCTTTCACCGCGATGTCACCAAACACGGATGCGACCATCATGATGCTGTAAACAGAACCTGGATTCATCCGAAAAAATGACGTTTTACCATTCGCGCACCCAGGTTCGTCGTTGAGTACACCATCGCAGGCGCTGCTGTCTGTGATGCAGCGCAACGGTAACCGCAGCCATGGTCTCCGAGCTGATAGTCCATGCTGCTACAAACGTCGTCGAACTGTTCGTGCAGATGGTTGTTGTCTTGCAATCGTCCCCATCTATTGCATCAGGGATCGAGACGTGGCTGCACGATCCCTTAGAGCCATGCGGATAAGACGCCTGTCACCTCGACTGCTAGTGATACGCGGCCTTTGGGATCCAGCACGGCGTTCCGTATTACCCTCCTGAACCCACCGATTATATATTCTGCTAACATCTCGACCAACGCGAGCAGCAATGTCGCGATACGATAAACCGCAATCGCTATAAGCTACAGTCCGACCTTTATCAAAGTCGGAAACGTGATGGTAGGCATTTCTCCTCCTTACACGAGGCATCACAACAACGTTTCACCAGGCAACGCCTGTCAACTGCTGTTTGTGTATGAGAAATTGGTTGGAAACTTTTTTCATGTCAGCACGTTGTAGGTGTCGCCACCGGCGCCAACCTTGTGTGAATGCTCTGAAAAGCTAATCATTTGCATATCACAGCATCTTCTTCCTGTCGGTTAAATTTCGCGTCTGTAGCACGTCATCTTCGTGGTGTAGCAATTTTAATGGCCAGTAGTGTAGTATCAAACATAGGCCTTCATTTGAGGAAAAAATTTCATAGAATGTGCATTTGGAACATAGCATTGTGTGATCGTCAATCACGGACTTTGGGGAAACTGAAAGAGAAATAGAATCTATCCATTTTAGCTGTAGTGCTACAGAAGAACTCTGAAAATTAGGTAGCCAGATAAGGTAACGAATGATGAGATTTTCTGCAGCATCGGGGAAGAAAGGAGAATAAGGGAAACACTGAAAAAAGGAAGGGACAGGATAATAGGACATCAGAGAATGATTTCCAAGGTGCCAGAGGGATTAGCAGAATTCAAAATATATAGAGGAGCACAGATATTGGAATACATTTAACAAATAATTGAGGACACAGGAAGCAAATGCTGCTCTGAGATTCTGATATGATGAGGTTGGCACAGGAGAGGAATTCGTGGCAGGATGCATCAAACCAATCAAAAGACAGTTAACACAATAAATAAATAAATAGGAGGGTTGACTGAAAAGTAATGCCTCCACCTTCGTAACTCTTCAACAGTTGGCAGCATTGGTATTCGTCAGGTACTCGCCTGTTCCCTACCCTTTGCTCTACAGCTCCAGTTGGCGGAAAGCGTTAGCATTGAACGGTTTTGTTGTTTCAGTGTAAAGTGTGGAACCCTGCGCAGACGGTATGTCAGTGCGATTTAACCAATGTGCAGTCATTGAATTCTTGACAGCGGAATGTATCACCCCAAAGGAAATTCAGCAGAGAATAAAAGCAGTTTATGGTGATTCTATTGATGTGAGTATTGTGCGTCGTTGGGCGAGTAAGTCTAAAGATGATGAAGTGGGAACATCTGACCTGGGTGACAAACAAAGAGTTGGACGTCCTGTGACAGCATCGACGGCGTTTCACAAGGAAAATGTTGACAGATTGATTCAGGAGCCGGCCGGAGTGACCGTGCGGTTCTAGGCGCTACAGTCTGGAGCCGAGCGACCGCTACGGTCGCAAGTTCGAATCCTGCCTCGGGCATGGATGTGTGTGATGTCCTTAGGTTAGTTAGGTTTAATTAGTTCTAAGTTCTAGGCGACTGATGACTTCAGAAGTTAAGTCGCATAGTGCTCAGAGCCATTTGAACCATTGATTCAGGACGATCGTCGTATCACTCAGAGAGAAACTGAAAGCACAATCGGCATGTCACAAGAACGTGGGGGTCACATTATTGCTTTGCTTGGCTATCGGAAGATCTGTGCACGATGGGTACCCCGGATGCTGACTTCTGAAATGAAAGCGCACAGACTTAAAATTTGCCAGAAACAACTCTCGCGTTATGAGACTGAAGGTGACGCCCTTCTCCGTTCAATTGTGAGACGAGATGAAACTTGGGTACACCATTATGCCCCGGAGACGAAACGTCAGTCTATGGAATATCGACACAAAGACTCTCCGAGAAAAAGAAATTCAAGACGCAGCACTCAGCTGGAAAATTCACAGCCACATTATTCTGGGACGCAGATGGTGTTCTCCACGTTGATTTCCTTGACCGTGGAAAAAAAATAAATTCAGAGCGTTACATCACAATGCTGCTAACTCTGAAACAAGGGTACGAAAGGAAAAGGGCAATGTTTTCCTGCAGCATGCGTATGCCAAACCACACACTTCACGTGCCACCACAGCAGAACTTCAGAGACTGAATCTCACCACCGTACGGCATCCTCCATATAGTCCAGATTTAGCACCGTCTGACTTCCATCTGTTCGCGATAATAAAAGGCGATCTGCGGGGACATCATTATGATTCTGATGAAGACGTTGAGGGAACTGTGAGACTGTCGTTGCGGAAACAGAATGTCGACTTCTTCCGTGAGGGCTTCAGAAAACTTGTTCATCGTTGGCAGAAATCTATCCTATTGGCTGCTGATTATGTG
This sequence comes from Schistocerca piceifrons, assembly GCF_021461385.2. NCBI lineage: Eukaryota > Metazoa > Arthropoda > Insecta > Orthoptera > Acrididae > Schistocerca > Schistocerca piceifrons. Next base: position 172,804,998 of record NC_060144.1, read on the forward strand.
GAAACGTGAATATTGGTAATTAAAGATCACATTCTAAGGATTATTTCTGTGTTTGATTTATTAAAATATTCCCATCCAAACCCCATTAACGAAGGTGGAGGCATTACTATTCATTCAACCACCGTAAATAAAAATGGTGAGGGGAAAGGGTGTCCCTGGGAGTTAAAAATAGGAAAAACGGAAAATAAAACCATCGCCTTCGAAAAATACTACTTTCAAATGATAAATTTTTCGTCTATCACCCTGGTCGAGTGAAATGACGGGTCAAAGACCCAAATACAGATAGCGAAAAAGGGCAGAGTGTGGTGTGCTGTCCCCTTTTGCAAGCCAAGGCGATCCACCTCTGCAGTCTTTCACTGTTATTGGAAGGTAGCTATCGTACCATACACAGTGTTTTATTCAGTCCGTTTATAGGATGTAGTGTATTAGCTTTGGTATGACTCGCATGGAATAACTACTTCTATCTGGAGCCGGTGTGCATCTGACAATTCTGCACAACCAGATCAGATCCTCCAATCAGGACCTAAGTCTGTCAATGTAGTTACTGAATATCCATTTTTTTGATATACAGCTCCTTGTATTGTCCGTGCTTGCAGTTAAAATTTTTTGGATTTGAGGTCCGCCAGTTATACAAAACACCGTTTTTCTCAGTACCCAAATATGTTTCGGCACCAGTGTGCCTCATCAGTGGGTTTTCGTTTTTATTTATTCTGCAATGTGAACATTTTTGTTACATGATTATAAAATTATGTGCATTTTTAGTTCAAACAACAGATCGTTTCTTTTTGTAAATACCTTTACATTTAGTGAGCATTAATTTTCTGGACCACTTTGGTGTTAATTGTTACAGGTACCTTGTCATCCGCATCCAAACGATGTTGATGTGAAAGTTATTTTGCTTGGAGTTAACCTATCTTCTAGATTGTAATTTAGTTTTTCGCCACAACACACAAAAAGATCAGAACACAAGAAACACCCATGGATAAATTTAATAGGTCAGGAATATATGAACTCACATGCACCACTTGCCAGTCATAGGACAAACACGCAGAAACTTCAAAACAAGATATTCGGAACATCTCAGAGCTTTAAAAAGCAACAGCTCCCATAGCACATTTGCTGACCACCTTATAGCCAACAGACACCATCCAACCACAATAGAAACAGACTTAAGAATACTAAAACCCAGCCACAGCCTATACAGCAAAACTGACCATTGAGGAAAACTTCCATGTACAGAACGCAATAGCGGAAGGAAAACAGGTCTTAGACGAATACACTACACTCTGCAAGTGCACACTATTTAACACATTAAAGAAACTTTACAAATAAAAACACTCAAACAGATAAAGTCTACACGCACGCACGTACACTTCATACACACACACACACACACACACACACACACACACACACACACACACGAAAAACAAATATACTAAAATCTGCAGACGCACCATTTACACGCAAATAGGAATACCATATAAAAGACAACACAGCTAAGAAGCACACAGAAAACACACACACAGACGCGCACATACACACACACACACACACACACACACACACACACAAAGATAAAATGCAAATAAAATTCAAATTTGGCGCCGAACTCTCTGGTGAACAAATGAACACTGACTGGGCTGGGACACATAACAAACCACAATCACACTGTGTTCTGGTGTAGTGAAAAGCGTTTTACTACGTTATTTGTCGAAGATGCTAGTTATAGCTACGTATGCATCACACCATCTCAGCATGATGCGGAGAATGGAAGTGTTTGCCGCACGAAAACGTAAGTAAATACGAAAATGGGCGCGAAAACATCGCGGAAAACTAAATTACACTCTAGAAGATAGGTTAACTCCCAGCAAAAAACTTTGTCGTCAACACCGTTTGGTTGCAGATGACAAGCTACCTGTAACAATTAATACAAAAGTGGTTCACAAAATTATTGCTCACCAAATTTAAAGGTATTTACAAAAAGAAACGATGTGTTGTTTGAACTAAAAATGCACATAATTTTATAATCATGTAACAAAAATGTTCACATTGCAGAATAAATAAAAACGAAAACCTACTGATGATGGTACAGTGGTGCCGAAACATGTTTGGGTACTGAGAAAAACGGTGTTTTGCATAACTGTAGGACCTCAAATCCAAAAAAAAACTGAAATTTGTTATTGTTCGCCATCAGTGGATGAAGTCTAGGGTATCACTTATTTTTCAAGTTTGATTTTTTTACTTGTACTACTTCCTACATTAGTCCCATTACACAAAAAGAAAAAGTGTTGTGAGTAATTTGGTCTCCAAAGAAAGTGAGACAGGTGTCTCCATAGACCACGTGGAAAAAGACGAAAAACTGCATGCAAGTCCAGTTTAGTTTTTATGCCAGAAACTTCTGTTCAGAAGTATCTGGATAATCAATAAAGTCATTACTTTAACTAACTCTAGATATGAAACTGAAAGTTGTAAATGATGTAGACGGGAGTGGCTTCAAGTTTTTATAGGTCTACAATAAAATAATTACCAAAACCGATTGAGGAAAGTAGTATGTGTTTCAGGTTGTATCACAGTACTGTCATAACGTCCCGCGGCATCAAAGCATAAGAATTTTGAAAAATAAATATGACTTTCTGATACTTTTCCTTCACAAACATTACATAAATTAGCCTTGTAGGCTATAATTAAACTGAAAGTACACTGACCAGACTGCAAGGTTTTTAGGCTGTTCCCACAGGGGTTTAGGCGAGTAACACAGTACCTTAACCACGGGAACAGATCATATACTGAAACACACAGGAAGTGTTCTAACTCCTAGTGCTCAAATGGCAGAGCAGTTCCCGCCTTAGATCAAAGTTGAGTGGCGACAGCAGGTATAACACGGCATGACGTTTAGATCCACAGTGACCAAAGTCTACTCAGGTCCATAGCAGCTCAAGTAGCAGGTAACAGAAGGTAAACCAAAGAAAACATACGAGGAAAAACGTCTCTTAACTACACAGGAGCTGCAAAATACCTGGAAACAATTTTCTCCAGAGAAGTGGACGTTAATGAACATAACATATATCGGTCTCAAGAGAGACGAGAACGTCGAAAGAGAAGTAACGATTTTTGTCAAAGTTCTAATGGGCGTATGGAACACTTGTTCCGTTGTTTTTCAGTCAGTCGCTGCCGCAAGACGTACTTGAAAGAGACGTCGTTTCCCGAAGACAGAGGACCGGATCGAACAGCAGTGTCAAGATCAGTCACAGGCACTTAAAGTTCTGAGAGCTTCTACAACGAAAGATCAATACCCTGAAGATAAACAGACGCTCGCAGTAAGAGGAAGTCAAGGAGCAGATGAGAACACTTCATTAAAGAAGATATCTTTTGGTGGAACCAGATGCAACATCCAGGGGAGAAGATGAGATCGAAGTCCTAGCCAGTCACAGCCGCATGTCACTCCTTCAGATGACGTCACTCAGTCTGTGGCGTCACATTGCTACTGACACCCGCCACTGTTCAGGCCAACCTGCAATTGCAGAGCGTGCAGCTGGTAAGTGATCAGGTCGTGGCCCAATCTCTGCAAATCGTGTCACCGCCAGACACCACACTTGCTAGGTGGTAGCCTTTAAATCGACCGCGGTCCATTAGTATACGTCGGACCCGCGTGTCACCACTGTCAGTGATTGCTGACCGAGCACCGCCGCACAGCAGGTCTAGTCTAGAGAGACTCCCTAGCACTCGCCCCAGTTGTACAGCCGACTTTACTAGCGATGGTTCACTGTCTACATACGCTCTCAGGTGCAGAGACGACAGTTTAGCGTAGCCTTCAGCTACGTCATTTGCTACGACCTAGCAAGGCGCCATATTCAGTTACTATTAGTACAATCTGCAAAAATGTATTCTGAACAGATAATATTGTGAATCATGTACCGTCAAGAGCTACGTTCATCATTAATGGATTAAAGTTAAGTATCAGACTAATTACGTCCCCTTTCTGAATTGTCATTCCTTGTCATGTTCCAGACCTCACGTCAGTATAGGTCCTCCTTCCTCAAGCCAGCCTGCGTGAGCTAAAACGCGTGCATTTCGGCCTCTACTCGTAACACGGTGTTCGCTCTTCTGCTAATACAAAACTTTCTACAGTACTTCCCAAAGCTGTTATGGTCGAGTGGAGATCTGTGCTGGATAGGGTATACTTTGCAGTGATGATCCTTCTCTTGTGGGCACTCTGTGGCAAAACGCGGTATATTACTGACAGATCCCAGAATATCACATGTTGCCAAATGGCAATAGTTGAGTTTCTATACCGTCGAATGAAGTCAAGTTGGCTTGACTCTGAGTACTATAGGACCGCTCGGCCACCACCGTCGGCGAAGTCAAGTGTTACAGTCCATGCACCACCGTTAGAATCGGTATAGACAGCATCCAACTACACCAAATGCAATCCTGTCCGCTGACCTATTGTCGCAGACACGAAATCGGTTACCCGCTGAGCTGTTTCTCTGTAGCACTTTTCGATATTTTTTTTTATTTAACCGTTACTTACATCCCTCGTGGGGAGCGCGCGTGGTGGAAACGGTGTTTTTGGCGCTCCTCAGTACTTCTTTAAAGTAATTACATACACAAATGTGCATTTATAACACTAAAAATAATGACCTTAGACTTGCCGATATGGTGTCCGCTAATTTTAAACAGAAATGAAAGAAACGTAGGCAGTGCCCCAGGGAAGTGTAGCAGACAGCCGGCCGGTGTGGTCGAGCGGTTCTAGGCGCTTCAGTCTGGAACTGCGCGACCACTACGGTCGCAGGTTCGAATCCTGCCTCGGGCATGGATGTGTTTGATGTCCTTAGATTAGTTAGGTTTAATTAGTTCTAAGTTCTAGGGGACTGATGAGCTCTGATGTTATGTCCCATAGTGCTCAGAACCATTTGAACCATTTGTAACAGACATGTAAAGATCTCATTATAAACAAACGATATATTAGACAGCACCAGCAACAATACCAGTTTGTTATCTGCCTCTACTGGAAATATGCCTAATACGGTGTAGGAAAACCGTAGGCATTTAAATCAACTTTCACTCGTCTCGGGGTTGATAAATACAGCCCTGTACTGCTTTCATGTGAATCTTATACCATTCTTCCTGCAAAGTAGTGGCATGTTCGGGTAAAGATGATGGATGTAATGAGCAATCACACGCCTTTCTCACCAAAGTAGTGACTGTGGTGGCCACACTTCATCCTCGTGTTTACAAAACCAGTCCTGAACGATGCCAGTTGTATGAACAGTGGCCATTTAGTCTTGGAACACAGTGTCAAACTGGGGAACAATGTACCATGGGATGGAGCTGATCAGCGAAAACGGTCGCGTGGGCTTTGGCAGCAATGCGGACTTGCAGAGTAACCAAGGGGGCCCAAGGAACGCCACGATATGGCTACGCCAATATTAAGACGGGTGGCTGTGCCCTGTCTTCGAGGACTTCACAATGTTACTTTTCAACAAGATAACGGATGCCTGCATGTTGTCATCGTTACAGAGGGTGTTCGACAGTAGCCCTACTTAATATCTTTTAGAAGTCTTTGTCATCCGTTGTCGACTAATTAGCTCGCCCCTAGTCGCAATCCACTACAAGCGATGTACTCCGGCTCGGTGTTGAATCACCATGGAACGATACATCTACATCTACATGGATACTCTGCAAATCACATTTAAGTGCCTGCCAGGGGGTTCATCGAACCACATTCACAATTCTCTATTATTACAATCTCGTATCGCGCGCGGAAAGAATGAACACCTATATCTTTTCCTACGAACTCTGATTCCACCTATTTTATCGTGGTGATCTTTCCGCCCTATGTAGGTCGGTGTCAACAAAATATTTTCTCATTCGGAGGAGAAAGTTGTTGATTGGAATTTCGTGAAAGGATTCCGTCGCAACGAAAAACGCCTTTCTTTTAATCATTTCCAGCCCAAATCCTGTATCATTTCTGTGACACTCTCCTCCATATTTCGCTATAATACAAAACGTGCTGCCTTTCTTTGAACTTTTTCGTTGTACTCCGTCAGTCCTACCTGGTAAGGATCCCACACCGTGCAGAAGTATTCTAAAAGAGGACTAACAAGCGTAGTATAGGCAGTCTCCTTAGTAGGTCTGTTACATTTTCTAAGTGTCCTGCCAATAAAATGCAGCCTTTGGTTAGCCTTCCCCACAACATTTTCTATGTGTTCTTTCCAATTTAAGTTGTTCGTAATAGTAATACCTAGATATTTAGTTGAATTTACAGCTTTTAGATTGGACTGATTTATCGTATAACCGAAGTATAACGAGTTCCTTTTAGTACTCATGTGGATGACCTCACATTTTTCGTTATTTAGGGTCAACTTCCACTTTTCGCACCATTCAGATATTTTTTCTAAATCGTTTTGCAGTTTGTTTTGATCTTCCGATGACTTTATTAGTCCATAAACGACAGCGTCATCTGCAAACAACCGAAGACGGCTGCTCAAATTGTCTCCAGAATCGTTAATACAGATAAGGAACAGCAAAGGGCCTATAACACTACCTTGGGGAATGCCTGAAATCACTTCTGTTTAACTCGATGACTTTACGTCATTTACTACGAACTGTGACCTCTCTGACAGAAAATCATAAATCCAGTCACACAACTGAGACGATATTCCATGAGCACGCAATTTTACTACGAGCCGCTTGTGTGGTAGTGTCAAAAGCCTTCCTGAAATCGAGGAATTCGAAATCGATCTGAAATCCCTTGTCAATAGCAGTCGGCACTTCATGTGAATAAAGAGATAGTTGTGTTTCACAGGAACGATGTTTTCTAAACCCATGTTGACTGTGTGTCAATAGACCGTTTCCTTCGAGGTAATTCATAATGTTCGAACACACTATATGTTCTAAAATCCTGCTGCATATCGACGTTAACGATATGGGCCTCTAATTTAATGGATTATTCCTACTACCTTTCTTGAATATTGGTGTGACCTGTGCAACTTCCCAGTTTTTGGATACGGATCTTTCGTCGAGCGAACTGTTGTATATGATTTTCAAGTATGGAGCTAATGCATCAGCATAATCCGAAAGGAACCTAACTGGTATACAGGCTGGACCAGAAGACTTGCTTTTATTAAGTGATTTGAGTAGCTTCACTACTCCGAGGATATTTACCTCTACGTTACTCATATTGGCAGCTGTTCTCGATTCGAATTCTGGAATATTTATTTCGTCTTCTTTTTTGAAGGCATTTCAGTCACCAAGGCTCACTTCACCTTGATGTCTCGTCAAAATAGGGTCATGGACAGTTCTCTACATTAAATTTCGCACCATTTATACCCCCAAACCACCTAATAATTTAATGCATTTCGGTATTTTGAAACCTTTATGGTATCGCAGTTTTCACCACCATCATTGTATCATAATGAAATACATACTATCACTACTAAAGACAGCCCCTAACATAGAAGCTACAGTAAAGGAGAATCTATGAGAAATTGTATGTAAATGAAACGTACCGGTAGTTATCTCTGCCTAGGGTCTCTTGCATAAGCGCGAACTCTATACAGCAAAACAGAGGTCTCTTTTCAGAGATTCCCGCCGGCTTGAAGTAATTTAAATGCTGGGGGTAGTGTCGGCCCTGGCTTTAGCGCTGGAGTGGCTTACCGTCGACACTCTTTTTGTCTCCACGTTTACGGGCCGCCAGCTCGCCCCCGCGCGCTCTCGGTCGGAAAGCCCAGCGCCCGCCTAGCACAGTAGCACTCCACCCCGCTCCTCGCACCCACGCAGCCACCTCGCCACTTTGCGGTCGGCCACAGCTCCGCGCCCACGAGCTCACAATCCCAACATATCTGCGCAGCAATAACTTCCACCAGACGCGCTAACCCCTGCTGCTGTTAATTCGCCGCGGCGCCGTCCTACTGCCTAATGAGAGCGTCGACCCCGCGCCGCAGCATTCACTGTCGCAAAAACTCGGCCCGCTGCGATATTCGAGGTGGGAAATTCTGGAACTCGCTGCTGCCCTCCAGCGCCAGTATCTCGGTTAATCTGTTACATTCCGTCGCAACGGTAACATCGTAGTTATCCAAATAATTAATTCCACCCTCATGAAGATATAAAGCTATGTGAGGTCTAGACTCTAACAGACTACTGACAATCAATAGTATTTAGAGCAAGGCCATCCTTAGTATCAAAAGCAGCCTTAATTCTGTTCGTAATCAGTTCCCATCCCTTTTCATTAATAATCGATGGAATTTTATATAATTCCTTATGTACGAGGTACGACAATACAGTAATGAGACTGATGTGAAAAAAATGTTGCTTATCGTTCTAGTCAAGTTTAGTGTTGTCTTCTTCAAAGTGGTTTCCTCCTGACTGCACACACTTTTCCAGCGCTTCTGCCATTGATGGTAACATTTCTGGAACTCATCTTCTGTAATATCCTCCAAGACCCTCGTCACAGCTTTTTGGACATCTTGTGTTGTTTGAAAATGGTGTTTCTTGACCACCGTTTTGACTCTTAGAAACAGAAAAAAGTAACATGGAGCGATATCTGGTGAACACGGTGGCTGTGGTAGTACTGAAATTTGTTTTGAGGTTAAAAATTGTTGTACTGACAGAGCAGTATGGGATAGCGCATTATCGTGATGCAGAATCCAATTATCAGCAATGTTGGCACGGACACGAAGAACTCTTTTACGAAGTATTTCTAAAATTTCTTTGCAGTAATATTGGTTAACTGTTTGTCCAGGAGACACCCACTCTTTATGAACAATTCCCTTGGAATCAAAGAAGCACACAACCATGCATTTCACTTTTGACTTTGACATGCGAGCTTTTTTTTTTTGGTCTGGGTGATCCCTTTGAGCACCATTGCGAACTTCGACGTTTTGTCTCTGGATCGTACTGAAAAAAAAAAAAAACAACTTTCATCACCAGTGATAACACGGCTCAATAATTCTGGATTGATTTCCGTTTGCTATAACAGATCGGCTGCGACATTTTTCCATGTTTCTCGCTGTTGTGGTGTGAGTTTTTTGGGGGCCATTTTTGCACAAATCTTTCTCATACCAAGATCTTCTGTTATTATTAGACGAACCGTTTCTCGATTGATGTTCAGTTCTTCTGCAATCATTTTCACGCGTAATCATCGGTCAAATCGTTTGAATTCACGCACCCTGACCAAGTTGACGTCCGTCTGTGAAGTTTATGATCGTCCACTGCGGTCTTCATCTTCAACATTCGTTCTACCTTGACTAAACATTTTATGCCAACGAAAAACTTGAGCTCTTGACATAACCTCCTCTCCAAAAGCCTTCTGAAGCTTACCGTAAGTTGTCGTCGCGTTTGCACCCATTTAACACAAAAAGAAATGGCATACAGCTGCGCAATATTATGCGATTCCATTTCCGTGACGAGAGACACAAACATGTGTTAACTTATTACAGCACAACTCACAACTGAGCAGTTGCATCGATATGTCGCTTGGACTAGTAGCAGCTTATAGACCAAGGTCAAAGATATTGTGCCTGTGCAAGCCTGCAGGGTTGCCACATCTTGCAGAGAAAATCAGTCACATCACTTTATTGTCGCACCTCGTATATCTAGATCTGTACTCCACAAGCACCTACATGGTGTAGAGCATTATTTTCCTTCCCTCACCCCACACTTCCCCTTCCCAATCCACTCACGGTTGGTGTACACGAACGTATGAGGGGCATTCAATAAATAAAACAACACTTCTTTTTGCAGAAAACAGTTTGATTTTATTCAGGATTCCAATACATCATATTATTCTCCACCCTTTGGGCTACAAAACTCTACTTTCCAACATAACCCCCTGTCAATGTTACGGTCTTACGCCACTTTACTCGGAGAGTCTGTATGCCCGCATGGTACCACTCTACTAGTCGAAATTGGGCTCAACGTCTTACTATATCAATAACCCCTCTCCTCCTCTCCCCCCTCCCCCCTATCAACCACGTGCTGCTTCGTGCGGGTACAGGTGGAAGCTAGAAGGAGAAGGAGTAAGATCCGAACTGCAGCGTTGATGAAGAAGAACAGTTCAATGAAGTCTTATGAGCTCCTCTCAGGTGCATAGACTAGTGTGAGACCTTAAGCTGTCAGAGATAAGGACACTTGCGTTGTATTTTTGTGGCAACGAACATAATGATGTCGTTTCTTAAGTTTCCTGATGGTGGCACAACACACTTCAGAGCTGATCGTTGTGCAATGAGGGAGGAGGAGTGTGTCAGCACTACCAGCAGAGATGTCCATTTGTGCAGGGGGGTGTTTGACCGTGATCTGTCGGTCACCTCGAATGAGGGTGTCCGCACGTCCAACATAGCAGGAGTCACTGCTGTGTACGGCCGGCCAGCACGCGGAAATCGGACAGGTTTGCGGGACGATGGTGACAGACGCGTCGCCCAACGAAACACCGTGCTTTTGTTAGCTGTCAGGTTTCTATAGACACTGTGTGTCTATGAATATCTGTGAACCCACTTCCTTCAGAGACGCCATTTTGAAGTCTACTTACAGAGCCACCACCATTCGAAACTTTATGAAACTATAGAGGCTGACGCAGAAATAGTCCACCATGTCCCACAACAAAATCCGCATTTTTTGAGCCTAAATTGGTCAAGAAAAGTACTTATTGAACAACCCTCGTAGAATGCGATACTGTCGGAATGAACTCGAATTTCATTAACTTTGGCATCTTCGCAATATGCCAGAAGTATGATGCAGAAACTTGTAAATTTCTTCTCTGTACGGGGAACGTGGGCTCCGGGTGTTTCGCCAGGCTCTGCGCGTTGCATAAGGACGTTTTTATAAAGCCTCTCGAGCTGACTAAACCGTGGCTAGTCGTGCAGCTCTCCTTCGAATCTTTTTTTTTCATGTGTTCAGTTCATCTAGATTTTTAATGGTCCCAGGTCGGCGAACAATGATCATAAACTAGAAGAATGAGAATCTTTCGAACATGACTCTTACTTCCTCAGATTTCTCACAACAAATACGAGTCTGACCTCTGCCTTCCTCACAACTACTTTTAATACGTCATTAAGTCTTAAACCTCTTCGGATAGAAACTCCTAAACACTTAAAGGTTGTGACTAATTCCGGTGAGTAACGGACCTTTTCGTCTGTTTACTCGCATTATATTGGACGTATTTATATTTTGTGTAGGCGGTGTCGAACAGCTTTTAGAAAGATTAAAAATTACATTATAAAATACACAGCTGTACCACCATTTTTTATTGAAGGCAATCGGTGTCGATCCATCAGCAGGCCATTTTAGGGTCCTCTGCACCAAAAAGACAAAACTAGATAACAAGTATGTGCAGTTTTAATACATAACCATTATGTGTTTAGGCATTACGTGTTTACCATCACTTATTAATACAACAGAGTTCTTACAAAAGGAACTCAGCTATGGATTCTCACAACTGCAGCACCAATTGTAAATTGCAGAATGTCTCATTACTATCTATCTATGCGTAACATTTATGTCCTAACAATATCAGAGGCGGCTGCACGCGCAATATTATCACGTTATGAATCGAACAGGCCAAAGATCTTGCGATGGATACCTTAAACATTGCAGAGACACAATGATTACTGATTTAATCAAACTGTCTACATCTCACAGATGCCAGTAATGCTAGTAATTCGATTAACAATTGCTTGCACCACGCTTTACATTATTATTTGTTCACTAATAAGCCAAGTACGTTTTAAGGCTGCCGAATAACATCGCTTAAAAATTTGGGACGTACATAAGCGTAATTTAATGTTAATGAAACAAAATTAATATGGATAGTAATATATTGATCAAATTAATGATCATTGCACCTCTGCAATGTTTAAGGCGTCCATCGTGAGGTCTTCAGCCAAATCAGTTCATAGCTTGATAACAGGGAGCATACAACAGCCTCAGGTGTTGGCAGGACATAAATGTTAGGCACACACAGTTAATAATAATAATAATAGAACTGTATTTAAATTATAATTGGTTTTGTAACTGTGAAATTGCATACGTGAGTTGTTTTTGTAAGTACTCTCTTCTTTTAAAATGTGATGGTTTAACGTAATTTCTTTGCACGTGTGGTTATGCATTAGAATTGTACAAATTTGTTATTTTCTTTTTCTCTTTTTGTACAGGAGTCCCGAATATGGTCTGATGTTGGACCGACATCGGCTGTCTTCAATAAGAAATAGTGGTACAGCTGTGTACTTTATAATGCAACTTTTAGCATTTGTTAATCTTGACAGTCAGCTGCCAATGATTGCAACGGGCGCTGCCAGTACTTGTTTAGTTATGGAAGGTTCCGTCCTATGAAAGCCATCTGTCTGCACTACATTACAAGTGATTCTTACGGATCCTACATCCATCCTAGTAAAGATACTGAGTTTTTCTTTTGTCATTTCCGAAAATCATTGATTATAAATGTAAGGAGAAGATGATAAATTTTGAAACTGTTGTTGAGAGACAGAAGAAGGGCGAAAAGCGGGAGAAAAAATCATTTTATTAATAATTTTGTAAAAATTTTGTTTCAGGTAATCAGCAAAAACAGGTTGGAGTCACAACGCAGCTTCGCGCTTTGCGGCATGCAGCACCTGCGGGACTAATGAGTGTGGTGGACAGACAAACAGGACAATTGTATAAGACGCACAACAGCCACAACCGTTCTCTCTCTCTCTCTCTCTCTCTCTCTCTCTCTCTCTCTAAAGAAACAAGGGAGTTTTGAAGCTATAACAGTCAGTCTTTTCTTTGTATTCGTTCTAGACTGAGGTGTTTGTAATTCTTCAAGCCTGGGGCTATTCCAGCTATTATTATTTTCTTGAAGGCTGTTAAGAAGTTGTTACCACGAGGCGCAGTGCCTTTAATTTTATTTGAGGAATATCGAGATTTTAATGCAGTGATCAATGGTTTATCTGACTCAGTGATTTGGTATTAAATGGTTCAAATGGCTCTGAGCACTATGGGACTTAACATCTGAGGTCATCAGACCCCTAGAACTGAGAACTACTTAAGCTTAACTAACCTAAGGACATCACACACATCCATGCCCGGGGCAGGATTCGAACCTGCGACCGTAGCGGTCGCGCAGTTCCCGACTGAAGCGCCTAGAACCGCTCGGCCATTGCAGCCGGCGATTTGGTATTATGTTATTGTCATTTAATTCCCAGTAATTTGAAAAACGTTGCGTGAAGCTGAGACAATTATTTACTCTTTGTTTTGTGAGTTTGTATTCCATGGTATTCAACGGCAGAACATTTGTATACACAATTAAAAATGTAAATGTTTTTATTCGAAATCTTAAATCTCCGAAAGTTCCTCACCGATTGGTATGTAATTTCGACACAATCTTGCATTCGAAAACGCGCGTGCTTTTATACTTTTGCAGGAGCGCTATCTCGTAATGCGTAAATATAAAAATACGAAAATCCTCGAAAAATATTCGACCTATTTACTACAAATTTTTACTCGATAGACTAATGAACATTCAGACAAACGAAAGATCCATACTTTTTAACACATATAATATATCAATAGATACATGAAATATAATATCGAAGTGTTTCTAGCAAAAATGTCACAAAATTCTTGACCAATCTACATCATACTGTTGCAAAAATCTCACAAAATTCTTGACCAATCTACATCATACTGTTATATGTTACTCAAACAATCCCTTATGTTACCGTATTTTTAAACAAAAATGTACAAGTTAGCTGTTAAAATCGACTGCGGGAAATAAAATGCTGGGCTTTGCTCTGGTGTGGGTATGTGCAGTTTTGTTTTCTTTCACGCAGCCAGTTTGAACCACGATGGTGGGGCATACAGACCATTACAAAAATTATTTCTGTCACACATATTTTTCAGCAAAAATTGTTCTCACAGTAATGTGCTGTTTTGTTTTATTTCTCGCAGACAAGTTGTTTTAATGGCTTACCAGCTCATGTCTAGAATACTACTACAGCACCTGAATTTGCAACAATATACAAGGCTCACGATCTGAGACAGAAGGAGGAGTAGGTGGACAAAGAAGGGGGCGAAGAAATTGACATAGACAAGGGGAATAAGAAGATGGACCAACCCGAAGTGCAGGAGGAGGAGACGCACACCATATATAGAGGTGGTGGACGTGACAGACAGAGGGGAGTGAGGATAAGAAAATGGAGACATAGAGGGGAAGAAGGAGATGGACGGAGAGAGAGGGAAAAGGAGATTAGTATATATACATCAAATTCCCATAAATATTTAGCAATTGCAAATCACTGCCGGGTTCGTTATCTATTGAATGGAGTCAGTTTTAAGTTCTACGGCCCCAGTTACGATGTTCATACCTATGAACTAATTTTCGCAGAGATTTTTTTTTTATTTAGACTCCTTATAGTGTTGGTTAACCCGAAACATATTATGTGAACTGGAGCGTTCGGGACTGAAGGTAAAACACTTAAATAAGTTAATTAATCAGCCTCATTTCGTTTTAAGAAAGGGAGCTACCACATCTTTCTTAAAGGATCACGAACTTGTGCGAATGCACAAGGCTACTGTCGGAATTCTTCATATGCATGAAATACGTGTTACTGTAACCTGTGCAGTCCTCCATGGACATGGAATACATACATTCCTTTATATTTCCCCATAGCTACGACTTAGAGCCAGGTGAACGGGGAGGCCATGATGGTGGACGTATTCGATGTCTCCATCGTCCACGTTTTTCTGAAGTATTCTCGAATGAGGTGTTCCATCTTTGCTATATCACATGCCTTGTCTTTCTGCGTGGATAATGGCCTTCAAATGGAAAAATGGATAATAAACAGCACCTATTAATTTTTCCCATAAAGTGCATGGTCTTTTGATTCTGCTATACATAATTCTTCCCTCCTCGTTCATACTTGAGTGGACGTGCTGTCACTACCGCTCGAGGATTTCCATCTCGCAACATGTGGTTAGTGCAGTATTTTACCGTGAGAGCCCAGTTCATCAGCTGCAAATATTCACATTTAAGCACATTATGAACCCGGTTTTAGTGCCCTGAAACATTCCCCTTTGTATGATATCTGACCCATAAATGAATATTAACGCGATCTAACTAACATAGAACAACGTAATAACAAAAGAAACAGTTAACACAGTTACAGCGATATGAACCCATGATCTTTACAACTGATGTAAAGCAGTCTATCACCCCAGGTGAATTACTTGAAACGTCCCCTTTGAACAATTTATACAAGACTGTACTTAAACTGACACACAATATTTTGTTAGCGCAACGCAATCTGACTTCCAATAATCCCTACAAAAGAATGGGCCCTGACTAACAGTAAACTATACCTTTCACAAATCACTTACCTCACAAAAATCTTCGCTACTCAAGCTACTGCAATACAGCGAGCGCCACTACTGCCAGCTAAATAAAAGATTCAAACTACTGAAGGCACTAACTACTGATAGGGATAGTTAGCAAATGAAAGATATTAATAGAGAACAAACAATGTATTTACCTTGATATCATCATATATAAATATAGCAGTTCATGACAAATTTCAAAACTCCGCCATCTCTCTCCCCACATCCACCACTGCTGGCGGCTCACCTCCAACTGCGCAACGCTACGCGCTGTTCACAGCCAGCTGCCTAACACTACAATGGCGAGTATTACAACAATGCAAAGCAGCCACAGACTGCACACAGCACAGCCAGTGATTTTCATATTGAGCGCTACGTAACGTTGCCAATAAGAAAACATAAACAGCCTACTTACATAGAGAAAACATAAACAGCCTACTTACATAGAGAAAACATAAACAGCCTACTTACATAGAGAAAACATAAACAGCCTACTTACATAGCCCCCATGCTCCCCACAAAAAATTTTACAATTTTTTTTGGGCAGTGGCCAATAATGATTTGATAAAATTTTTCATAATTACCATAACAAAGATAGTAAATGCACACACTTATTCATACAATGTTGGTCAAAAGCTAAAATTTTCTCACAGTCCATAAAGACAGTCCTGATTCATCACAGTAAAATTACAGTGTTTTTCTTTTTTTTTCAAAGTCTGAACAGTAAAAGAGAATGCACACAGAAGTAGTGGATTTCCATACAGTCTTGAGGAAATAGTGTCCTTCCAACGGAAAGACAGTGCTGACTCTTGACACGCTGACAGGTAATGGGCCACAATGGAGCAAACCCACAGCAGAGTCATTCGAAGTTTTGAAGAATATTGTAGGTAGGTCATCACAGAGCAGACCCACTGGAGTCCTGGTAGAGATTGTGGTATTGGTGGGCCACCAGAGGTGCAGACCCACTGCAGTCCTTGTAGAAATAATGGTATTGATGGATCATCAAAGATGTAGACCCACTGTAGTCCTTGTAGAGTTGGCCAGCAGCCATCTGTTGTGACTGTGCAGGTGCACAATCACCATTGAAGAGTCTTGCGGATAATATAGCAAGTCCATAACCACCACTTGTGCACTCACAAAGTTTTTGGAATTGTCCTTAGAACCAGCAATGCTGTTATCCAGTCCCTTGCTGAATTATTAACATACATGCAAACACTAACAATCCCAACTTCTCACATATTGTCCATATACTATGACCAACAGAAACGTGTGCAGTGAAATGTAACTTACAAGTTAATAATAAGATGAACTGGTGTCAATTACAATTTTATAACATGAGAATACAATTACAAAGGTACAAAATACATCATTAAAAACATAACAATATAGATAACATTTGTAGTACAGGCTTTACAAAAGAATAGAAATAGACATATACGTCAGTGTTACAGGAATTATGACATGAGCACATACATAGAAGATCAGAATAACTTGCGAAACATCAACTTCACACATGAGCATTTAAACAGAATGAATAATGTCTAACATCTTTACAAAGTAAATAACATATTATTAATGCCAATTATATTTGAGGATAACAGTATTCCTCATCATAGTGAATGTAGCTTAATATTAAAAGAGGAAAAAATTCTATGAAACTACACAGAGACGGGAAGAAAACAACTACACAAGGGTACACAAACACATAGTGGGATAACACAAAAGGAAAGGACAGGGTTTGTTTCATTGCAGTATTTTGCAAACAAAACTTTCTTTGCTTCTTGGAGATCTCCCTTCATTCACCATTACTCCCAAAAGTCCTATCTAAGCCTGCCTTCTGTATTCTGTTCACATCCTCTGTCAAAAATAGTTTTTCTCCACTGTACAGTATCCTTCTTTTTCGCCCAAACCATTTTCATATAGCTTCTCAACACATTTCTTCCAAGTCATCATGGTTAGTTTCTTATATAGTCTACCCCTCTTAAGCTAACTTAAATCTACTGAGCTCGAGCCGCCAGCAGTGGTGGATGTGGGGAGAGAGATGGCGGAGTTTTGAAATTTGTCATGAACTGCTATATTTATATATGATGATATCAAGGTAAATACATTGTTTGTTCTCTATTAATATCTTTCATTTGCTAACTATCCCTATCAGTAGTTAGTGCCTTCAGTAGTTTGAATCTTTTATTTAGCTGGCAGTAGTGGCGCTCGCTGTATTGCATTAGCTTGAGTAGCGAAGATTTTTGTGAGGTAAGTGATTTGTGAAAGGTATAGTTTACTGTTAGTCAGGGCCCATTCTTTTGTAGGGATTATTGAAAGTCAGATCGCGTTGCGCTAACAAAATATTGTGTGTCAGTTTAAGTACAGTCTTGTATAAATTGTTCAAAGGGGACGTTTCATACTCCATATCGAAATGATTCGTGCAGTGCAGGTGGACCTCCACACTGTCTTCTGCAATACGTAACAAATTGGAAATGACTCATGTAGTGGGAAAGTCTCAGCACCTTCGTCACTAAAGAACTTGTATCTTGAAGTCACACTGCGACCCACACTTACCTTGTTAGCTGACTATTTCATTTAAAATAGGAAATTTTATCTTTTCTGAAGACCGTTCACTTTGCCTTATGTTTGAGATCCTACGCTGTCGTTTGATGAACAATGTCTGAATGAGCACGTCTGCGAGTTTTTAACACCGAAAAAAATTTCGTATAAAACCCGTATTAAACGAAAAAAATCAATGAAATTTGCGGTATTATTCAGAAAAGGGATATAAAGCTTCATGTATATCAGTTACAAATGTCCTTCAACGGAAAACAAGACGTCACGGTACCATACGTTTACAAAAGACAAAAAGAAGTACCACCTCATTCACACCAACGCTTGTACAATTATGTAATGACTGGGAACATAATGAAGTAAGAGACTTGTATGTGCTGAAGACCAGACAGAAGTTAGATGTCGATCCCCATGGGTTCTGAACAAGATGCGTTTTCGAACAGAGAACCAGCATTGCTCACATGAAGTGCAACTGCAGAGTACCTCACGTACAGGTGAGGACAAACATATGGCAACATCACAAGCCCGACACATTACCAAGCCTAGTATGGCGTAGGAAATCCGTTGGCATTCAAAATCGCTTCAGGTTGTATCGCAATGGATCAATAATTTTGTGTTAGCAGAAGAGCCAACACCGTGTTACGAACGGAGGCCCAAATGCACGCGTTTAGCTGGCGTGAGGAGGGAAGAACTATACTGACGTGAGGTCTGGAACATGACAAGGAATGAGAATTCAGAAAGCGGACGTAATTAGTTTGATACTTAAATTTAATCCATTAATGATGAACGTCGCTCTTGACGGTACATGATTCACAATATTATCTGTTCAGAATACATTCTTGAAGATTGTAATTATAGTAATTGAATATGGCGCCTTGCTAGGTCGTAGCAAATGACGTAGGTGAAGGCTATGCTAAACTGTCGTCTCTGCAAATGAGAGCATATGTAGACAGTGAACCATCGCTAGCAAAGTCGGCTGTACAACTGGGGCGAGTGCTAGGGAGTCTCTCTAGACTAGACCTGGCGTGTGGTGGCGCTCGGTCTGCAATCACTGATAGTGGCGACACGCGGGTCCGACGTATACTAACGGACCGCGGCCGATTTAAAGGCTACCACCTAGCAAGTGTGGTGTCTGGCGGTGACACCACAAATAATGGTCAGACAGGGTTTTCAAGGGAATCATACCATTCTACCTGTAAAACAGTGACAAGTTCAGGTAACGACGACGCATGTGGACAGCGATCACGCTTCCTTTTCTCCAAAGTAAATCACAAATGCTCAATAATATTGAGATATGGTGACTGTGGTGGCCAGGCGAGATGAGGTACCTCGTGCTCACAGAATCAGTCCTGGACTATGCGAGCCGTGTGAGCTACGGTCCTACCATATTGGAGCACAGCGTCACCAGTGAGGAATAAACATCGTACCGTGGAATCCATGTAATCAGCCGAAATGATCACATAATTCTTTGTAGCGGTTCTACCTTACAGAGTAACCATGGGGCTCATCACATACCACCATATGAGTGCCCATATCATTACTGAACCGCCACCATGTTTCGAGCTTCGCAGATAAAATCGGCCAGGAGGCGATAACAGTGTGAAACAATACTTACTCGATCAAATGGCGTCCTTCCACTGGTCCATAGTTCAGCCTTTTTGGCACCACATTTTCCTGTTACAGGTATTTCCATCACCGATGAGAGGTTTTGGAATTACAACTCGCCCTGCAGCTTCCTTTTTATGGAACTCATTTCGTGTTGTTTTGTTCGCGAGTGTCTAGTTCTGCAGTGACTTTTGTAGCTGTTCTGCAGCGACTTTTGGAGCTGTTGTTGTGTTATTTTTCGTCACAATCCTCTCCGATGGTCGCCCGCCAAGATCACTCGGCACACACTTCCGTCCGCGTTGTGATTTACCGGGTGATGTTTTCTCCACATTCCTTCTTTGTGGTAAAGATTTTCGATACAATGTCTCTTGAAACAACAAACACCACGTGTGTCTTGGTTACGGAACCACCTACCATATGTGGATCAACTTCTCCCCACGTTCGAATTCACTTAGCTCTGAT
Organism: Schistocerca piceifrons; assembly: GCF_021461385.2. Lineage (NCBI taxonomy): Eukaryota > Metazoa > Arthropoda > Insecta > Orthoptera > Acrididae > Schistocerca > Schistocerca piceifrons. Next base: position 172,824,972 of record NC_060144.1, read on the forward strand.
ACAACGCACTCCCAACTACACAGGACACTGTTCTGACCATAAATGACATATGCAACGTACTAAGGACGTTATACAAATGCTGCTAGTTGTCAAATACAATAGCAGACGCATCTGCATTTATGTTCATGCATACGATTCTAGCACTATTTCCATATATTTGTCCAACCTTGTAAATAAGGCACAAAAATCACATTTCATATAATTACGCAAATGCAGCGCGAGCAAGCAACCATCTTACTAACAATGCTGGGCAATATAGCTTTAGTGTGCCCATCGCAGTACCACAGGACAAAAAAGTCTATATTTTACAAGTCAACACGTTGAAGGCAGTGTTGTTCACGACAGCAGCCAGAAGACAGGAGTGTGTCTATGGTGACCGAACTACGCCATCATAGCTAACCAAATTCTCCACACCAAACAGTACAATTGGCTCGCTAGACTGAAAGTCACTGCTGAAGACATTCCTCGGAGTTCCCAACCAAAGCTTAAGGTACTCTAGCAGACGGAAAGATTGAATATACAGGGTGTTTCCCTAAGAGCGTGCAAAAACGTAACAGGACATGCAGAATGCACCACTGAACAATTTGAGGTAGGGAACCTTGGGTTTGTGAAGCCAGGTTGAGGAGATATACGTAAACGTGTCTACTTCTTTGTCTAGCATTACGGTTTTCCAAGTTATTTATAACTAACATGCGTACAAGCTTACACGTACTGTGCTGCTTATTTACATGTACATTCTTTATATCCTGCAACCAAACAAGGATGATGAGCATGATTACTACAAAGTCATGATGCAGTTTTTGTTTACTTTACTTCTCCATTAGCTGGCTCTGTCCTATCGTACACTGAAGAGCCAAAGGAACTGGCACACCTGCCAAATATCGTGTAGCACGGACTCGACTAATGTCTGAAGTACTGCTGGAGCGAATTGATACCATGAATTCTGCAGGGCTGTCCGTAAATCCGTAAGAGTAAAAGGGGGTGGAGATCTCTTCTGAACAGCAAGTTGCGAGGCGTCCCAGATATGCTCAATAAACTTCATGTCTGGAGAGTATGGTGGCCAGCGGAAGTTTTTAAACTCAGAAGGGTGTTCCTGGAGCCACTCTGTATCAATTCTGGACGTTTGAGGTGTCGCATTATCCTACTGGAATTTCCAAAGTCCGTCGGAATGTACAATGGACATGAATGGATGTAGGTGATCAGGGTCCTTACGTGTCACGTGCTAGAATCCTATCTAGACGTACCAGAAGTCCCATATCACTCCATCAGCACACGCCCCACACCATTACAGACCCTCCACCAGCTTGAACAGTCCCCTGCGGATATGCGTGGTCCATGGATTCATAAGGTTGTCTACATACCCGTAAACGTCCATCCGCTGGATACAATTTAAAACGAGACTCGTCCGACGAGGCAACATGTTTCCCGTCATCAACAGTCCAATGTAAGTGTCGATGTCCGCAGTCGAAGCGTTAAGCCTTGTGTCGTGCAGTCATCAAGAGCACACGAGAGGCCTTCAGCTCCGAAAGCCCAAATCGATGATTTTTCGTTGAATAGTTCGCACGCTGACACTTGTTGATGGCTCAGTACTGAAATGTGCACCAATCTACGGAAGGGATGCACTTCTGTCACCTTGAATGACTCTCTTCAGTCGTCCTTGGTCCCGTTCTTGCAGGATCTTTTTTCCAGCCACAGCGATGTCGGAGATTTGATGTTCTACAGGATTCCTGATATTCACGGTACACTCGTGAAATGGTCGTACGGGAAAATCCCCACTTCATCGCTACATCTTAGATGCTGTGTCCCATCGCTTGTGCGCTGACTATAACACCACGCTCAAACTCACTTAGATCTTGATAACCTGCCATTGTAACAGTAGTAATCGATCTAAGAACTGCGCCAGACACTTGTCTTATATAGGCATTGCCGACCGCAGCACCGCATTCTGAACAATATGCAAGCCTATACCAGTGTATTTACATTGTTCCATGACAGAACGTGCTATGAATCAACGACAGAGCCATTCATTACTCAGTGCAGTACGATGGAGCAGTACCGGAAGAGTTTCGCAGAACTCGCGGACGTGCACCTTCTGTGTGGAAAAGTACTTTGCAACGCTCTCGCTGCTGAAAGGCCGTACAGGGAACGATTTTCTAACAGGCATCATCAGTCACGATGGTTGTTTATGTCTCTTGATCGAAGAATGCGGGAGACTGGTTCATCGTAAAGAAGAAACTAGGGACGTGGCAACATGAGGACCACTCGCATATGCGATTTTGAAGAGGAGTTGCTGGAACGCGTTGCAGCGGACCCCACTATAAGTACTCGTCGTACTGCACATGAAGTGGGTGCTGCACCCAGCGAGTTCTCCACGAGCAATAACTAAACCCGTATCACCCACAACGAGTCCATGCATGCTTGTGACTGACTTTGCATTAATGTCGCATTGTGTCAGTGGTTGCTCCAATAATGGATTGATCGACCAGATTTCTTCCAAATCGTGCTGCTTACTGACGAAGCCTCATTTGATCGTGATGATGTTTGGAACAGCAATAACAGCCATGTCGGGGGTGAAGAAAATCCTCATGCTGTAATAGAATCATCATCAAGTATGTAATATCTGGGCCCGCTTTGTAGGCGACAACTCATTGGGCCATATCTTCAATCTGGTCGTCTGAATGTCCACCTATGCTTGAGGTTCGTGCAAAGAGTACCTGAGTTATTGGGGAACGTACCCTTGGCTGCTAGTGAGAGGATGTGGTTACATCATGACTGTGCACAGCCACCCTTCAGTGTGGATGTTCGCAACCATCTCAGTGCCGTATTTCCTGGCCGCTGGATTGGAAGGGGAGGTCCTATTCCATGGCCGGCGAGGTCACCTGACCTGAATGAACTTGATTCTTTCCTATGAGGATGTCTAAAGTCACTCGTGAGTGAGACCCCTGTGGATCATGGACTTAGTTGCCAGAATTGTAGCTGCCTGTGATGTGATTCGAAACACACCAGAGGCATTTGTCAAGGTGCGTCAGAATTTTGTTCGCCGATGTTATGCTTGCATCAAGGCTGATGGCCGTCAGTTTCAGCACATTTTGTAAAATACAGTCAAATGGTATTTCCATTGTCGCAGTGCTGGTATTTGCAGTTAACTCTAACTAAAGTAAATAAAAAGTACACAGTAATGTGATTTTATTCCTATTATCTCCTTCAGCTGACTTCTCCGATCCCAGGTTCACTGCCTAAAATTGTTCAATGGTGTATCCTCCACGTCTTGTTAAGTTTTTGCACGCTCTTGCGGGAACATTCTGTGTATTCAATGTTTCCGTCAGCTAGAATACCTTCATCTTTGGTTAGGAACTGCAAGACATGCCTCCAACAGTTATTTTGAGTCTAGCCATCCAGCTGAATCCGTACGTGAGTCACTAAGCATACAGGGTGCTTCCGTATCACTTTCACAGCAAATAGAAGTGGAATGTGTGAACTGCAGATCTTCAGCCCTCTGAAGTAGAACCCATTTGTAGAATTTTTATTTAGTATTAGCTGTTACGCGATTTTCCGCTCTCATGTCAATATTTTGTTGTGATATGTGATCGTGAATAAGTAAGCTAGTACTTTTATAAGATGTCAGTGTATTAGTGCTGTAGAGACGTACATTTAGTTCCAGAAGGAAGTGTATGCTGTTATCTGTATGAAATAAAAGACACTGTTATAAGTATATGTTTACATGAAAATACATGTTATTAGTAATTGCACAATTACCTAATAGTTAATCAAATCGCCGCCATTATCTGTTATAGCTTGGCAACTTTTTGGCATGCTTTTCATGAAACTTTCTACATATTCTCCCAGTAATGACCTCCATATCGTCCTGATTTTGTATGACAGCTACTTCAAAGTATATATTAGCTATCCTTTAAGCTTCATCTTAATATGCAACTAAACATTTTCCATCGGATTTGCATCTGGAGACACTGCAGGTCAGTCCATCGTGAACACCCCATTGTCTTGTTTCTAAGCTGTACAAAGACGGCTGCAATGTTTCTGATTATTGTCTTCTCGAAGCACCCAGTTTGCCTCGTTCGAACCATTTTTGATAAATATTGCACATTTTTTCACAGTTTAAACTGGCTGTAGATAAGTGCAAATAGCCAAAACCGCGTTTAGATAATCATCCCCAAACATGCACTTCTACCGGGTGTTTGATAGTCCGTTGAAGCAACCTTTCACGCTTCGTGCAGCAGGCTTTTGAAAGAGGAGACCAGGCCCAAAAAGATGATTTACAATGAACGTTGCCTCGTGACGCTTCAGATATTTTGCACTCATTTTAAAATGCAACCGACAAAACAAAACAATCCTCTCTCACACTGTTTGTCTACACCCTATGCAAAAGCGCACTGATTACAGATTCGACACCACTACCAGATATGTCGCTGCGGGCATTACATTTGAAATTATGGCGTATACTATCTTGTGGAACTGCCTGCATATATAAAAAATGTATGAAGCGCTGGTATGTAGGTACGTAATGTGTGTGTTTCTGTTATTTTGCTGTGTGTCGAATCGGAAAACCTGCATTATATTTTCTAATTATATTTAAAAAATATGCCTCGATTCCTTACATTCGTGTAGAAGTAGAGTTTTTAGGGGTTTCGCTGGCTCACCCAGTACTCGATGTGAGATTTCGCTACCAGAGAAACACATACCAATCGTTTCTCCCTATCATTTAAATGCGTTATGGTGCCTATATTTTTGATTCGTAATGACTAAATTATGATTAACTTAGTCAGTTGATAGATCATAGTCAAATGCAACCTCATCTAATTTGCGGAGGACATGAAATTGCCTGAGGTTTGTTGGATTTGACTGACATACGTAGCTTGAATTCTCTTAGAACTACGCGCTAAATTAGACTTACGTTTGTGAAGTTTATAGTAATAGTTTTAAATATGATTTTCAGGCTCACCGTCCGATTTTACTGTAGACCAAAACTCCCCAGATGTGCCCGGTGGTGTAGGAACTCAGTATCATAAGCCACACGCACAAAAAAATTAGATTTGTCCTTTCACGGATTAATCTATAGACTAATTCGTGATTTCCTCTCAGAGAGGTCACAGTTCGTAGTGATAGACGGTAAATCATCGAGTGGAACCGAAGTGACTTCTGACTTTCCGCAAGGTAGTGTCATAGGCCCTCTGCTGTTCCTGATTTACATAAATGATCTAGGTGATAATCTGAGCAGCCCCCTTAGATTGTTTGCAGACGACGCTGTAATTTACCGTCTAGTAAAATCATCAGACGATCAATTCCAATTACAAAATGATCTAGAGAGAATTTCTGTATGGTGTGAAAAGTGTCACTAAACAAAGAAAAGTGCGAGGTTTTCCACATGGGTACTAAAAGAAATCCGATGAATTTTGGGTATACGATAAATCGCACAAATCTAAGGGCTGTCAGTTCGACTAAATACCTAGGAATTACAATTACGAGCAACTTAAATTGGGAAGAGCACATAGATAATATTGTGGGGAAGGCGAAACAAAGACTGCGCTTTGTTGGCAGAACACTTAGAAGATGCGACAATCCCACTAAAGAGACAGCCTACAGCACACTTGTTCGTACTCTGCAGGAATACTGCTGCACGGTGTGGGATCCTTACCAGGTGGGATTGATGGAGGACATTGAAAAAGTGCAAAGAAGGTCAGCTAGTTTCGTGTTACCGCGCAATAGGGGTGAGAGTGTCACTGATATGATACGCGAGTTGGGGTGAAGTCACTGAACAAAGGTGGTTTTCTTTGCGGCGATATCTATTTATGAAATTTCAATCACCAACTTGCTCTTCCGAATGCGAAAATATTTTGTTGATGCCCTCCTACGTAATGAGAAATGATCATCATAATAAAATAAGAGAAATCAGAACTCGAACGGAAAGATTTAGGTGTTCCCTTTCCCCAGGCACCATTCGAGAGTATAATGGCAGAAAGTAGTATGAAAATGGTTCGATGAACCCTCTACCAGGCACTTAAGTGTGAATTGCAGAGTAACCATGTATATCTAGATGTAGGCTAAGAGTGGCCGACCATCGTGCCAGCGTCGTCTGCATGCCACTAACGTATACCATATATAAAAGTTAATAACACTCAAAAAGATACTAATTTCAAAAGTAGCCTATGATCTTCCTCGCGGTTCAAGCTATCTCCTTATTAAATACCATTGGAATCGCTTAAGCGGTAAAGCAGTGAAAACAGAGTTACTTTCGGATTTATAATATTAGTATGGAAGTCTGGACTGGCACGGAATGAACACGATGAGGGTTGTATAAACATTGTATTCATTACGTTGAATCGTATTATGTGCAACATAGCAAACAACAAAAGTATTTTTTACTAATGCGATAAAGTCAAAAGTCAGAGAGCAAACAGCTTTTTAAAGAGTAATTATTCTTCCATTATTCGGGTTATATTCTCCAAATCAAAAAATAAGTTGTCCTACACGCTTTCCAAAGTAGCCTATGTTCTTCCTCAGCCTTGAAACTATCTCCATACCAAATTTTTCAAATTCTGTTCAGCAGCTCAGTCGGGAAAGCGTGACAGGTGGAGTTGCGAAGGATATTTTGTTTGTGCAGTTCTAGATGTTGTGGTTTTGTTGGTTTCGTTTTCTAGAATCATTTTAAGCTCAGGAATCGTTGTCGTGGCCGTGGGTCATTAGGAGTAACAATTGTCTTTACTCATACATTGTTTCTATACCAGTATTTCTTATTTCGCACTGTATTTAACAGACACGATTTTAGATGTCCCAAGTGGATCATCGATTAATGTCAGAGATATATAATTAAGAGAACTCTGAGATTTTGCCGTCATTGAAAGTGTATAAGGCATGTCATAACAACAGTTGAACGACGACTGTGGTACTGACAGTTCGGATCTCGTCCAGAGTTGTTGCCCAGGAACAAAACAAATGATGACACAGAATATTCTGATATGAGGTGTTCCTGTCAGGGTGTTCACTTTATTTTGCCGATGACATATAGAGCATCCTACCCAGCTATCGGCTCTAGTTGTCTAGGAATATTGGAGATTCCCGGGCCGCCTGAGTTAGTGGAGACTGAAATAAGAATTTAATACTCCTCCGTGAGGAAGCTGAAGCGAAGACCCGCGCCAAAGCCGCCACTGATTCGAGAAGCTTTTATTCCACGTCACGAGATTTCCATTTAAAAGTCTCCAGGAGTAGAAAGGAAAAGACCTCGGCCCTACAGATAGGACTCCTGCAGAAAAAGATCAATATTGCAGGGTGTGGCCGAGACTTCTCATTTCAGGGAAACAAGTTCAGATAAACGTATTCTCTATTCTGACTGCTTTCCGAGCTACAGAATATTTCATGCACAATTAATTTTATCGTCAGTGAAGGTCTCTTTCCATCTCCGTTCTTAAAGAATAGGGCACGTTCCACTAGCCTCACGGAATATAATGTATGTTCAATACGTAAAAAGGCTTTCACATTCTACAAAACGGGTGACGGAGCATTTCAATCACACTTGTTCCAAACGTTAGATTTATCACTATGTAAAACTTGCCTGGCCACCTCGATCTATAGATATAACAATGTGATATTTTTGTTTATAGTCAGACGAAGACAATAATGTATAGAAGAAAGGGCCGGATACAATCTCAATTTGACCTTCCAAGGAGCACTCTACGGCATTGGTCCCTTACTTAGTTTGCTCTTATCGCGAATCTCTCGCCCTGTGCAAAGAGCAGGTGACTCCTGTATATAAGAAGGGTAGAAGAACGGACTCGTAAAATTAAAGGCCAATATCCCTTACATCAGTTCGCAGGGGGATCCTTGAACGTATTGTCAATTCGAATACAATAAGTTTTCTTGAGAGTAAGAAGCTTATGTCCATGAGTGTTTTAGAAAGCATCGCTGTGCGAAACTCAGTTTCCTCTTTTCTCAGTTAGTTAGTTAGTTGCGTGTTCCATTGATCAATAGCAAGGAAAAACCGTTATGATGTGGAACGTGTCAAACGCACAAGAAATGGGCACAGGAAACAAGAATTTCTTTTGCATTGTAGTGTTATACCTAAATATTTCTGTTATCTATCCCAGTCCCTTAAATGGCACAAAATGCATGTATTATATCTCCAGATTTATTTACTCATATTCAAGAATTCATCTATGGCATAGAAAGAGTTGTCAAGGAGATATGATTTTAATTTGCTTTTGAAACTATTACTGCTGTCTGTCAGATATTTTATGTCATCTGGTAATTTATCAAAAAGTTTTATAGCAGCGTATTTTACCCCTTTCTGTGCCAAAGATAGGTTAAGTAAAGGATAGTATAGGTCTTCCTTTTTTTTTCTGGTATTGTAATCACGAATGCCCCCCTCCCCCCCCCCCCCCCCCCTGAACCATGGACCTTGCCGTTGGTGCCGGCCGCGGTGGCCGTGCGGTTCTAGGCGCTCCAGTCCGGAGCCGCGCTGCTGCTACGGTCGCAGGTTCGAATCCTGCCTCGGGCATGGGTGTGTGTGATGTCCTTAGGTTAGTTAGGTTTAAGTAGATCTAAGTTCTAGGGGACTAATGACCACAGCAGTTGAGTCCCATAGTGCTCAGAGCCATTTGAACCTTGCCGTTGGTGAGAAAGCTTGCGTGCCTCAACGATACAGATAACCGTACCGTAGGTGCAACCACAACGGAGGGGTATCTGTTGAGAGGCCAGACAAGCGTGTGGTTCCTGAAGAGCGGCAGCAGCCTTTTCAGTAGTTGCAGGAGCAACAGTCTGGATGATTGACTGATCTGGCCTTGTAACAATAACCAAAATGGCCTTGCTGTTTTGGTACTGCGAGCGGCTGAAAGCAAGGGGAAACTATAGCCGCAATTTTTCCCGAGGGCATGCAGCTACTGTATGATTAATTGATGACGGTGTCCTCTTGGGTAAAATATTCTGGAGGTAAAATAGTACCCCATTCGGATGTACGGGCAGGGACTACTCAAGAGGACGTTGTTATCAGGAGAAAGAAAACTGGCGTTCTACGGATCGGAGCGTGGAATGTCAGATCCCTTAAGCGGGCAGGTAGGTTAGAAAATTTAAAAATGGAAATGGATAGGTTAAAGTTAGATATAGCGGGAATTAGTGAAGTTCGGTGGCAGGAGGAACAAGATTTTTGGTCGTGTGAAAACAGGGTTATAAATACAAAATCAAATAGGGGTAATGCAGGAGTAGGTTTAATAATGAATAAAAAAATAGGAGTACGGCTAAGCTATTACAAACAGCATATTGAACGCATTATTGTGGCCAAGATAGACACGAAGCCCACGCCTATTACAGTAGTACCAGTTTATATGCCAACTAGCTCTGAAGATAACGAAGAAATTGATGAAACGTATGACGAGATAAAAGAAATTATTCAGGTAGTGAAGGGAGACGAAAACTGAATAGTCATGGGTGAGTGGAATTCAAGATTAGGAAAAGAGAGAGAAAGAAACGTAGTAGGTCAATATGCATTGGGGCTAAGAAATGAAAGAGGAAGCCGCCTGGTAGAATTTTGCACGGAGCATAACTTAATCATAGCTAACACTTCGTTCAAGAATCATGAAAGAAGGTTGTATGCATGGAAGAACACTGGAGATACTAAAAGGTATCAGATAGATTATATAATGGTAAGACAGAGATTTAGGAACCAGCTTTTAAATTTTAAGACATTTCCAGGGGCAGATGTGGACTCTGACCACAATCTATTGGTTATGAACTGTAGATTAAAACTGAAGAAACTGCAAAAAGGTGGGAATTTAAGGAGATGGGACCTGGATAAACTGATTAAACCAGAGGTTGTACAGAGTTTCAGGGAGAGCATAAGGGAACAATTGACAGGAATGGGGGAAAGAAATACAGTAGAAGAAGAATGGGTAGCTTTGAGGGATGAAGTAGTGAAGGCAGCAGTGGATCACTTAAGTAAAAAGATGAGGGCTAGTAGAAATCCTTGGGTAACAGAATAAATATTGAATTTAATTGATGAAAGGAGAAAATATAAAAATGCAGTAAATGAAGCAGGCAAAAAGGAATACAAACGTCTCAAAAATGAGATCGACAGGAAGTGCAAAATGGCTAAGCAGGGATGGCTAGAGGACAAATGTAAGGATGTAGAGGTTTATCTCACTAGGGGTAAGATAGATACTGCCTACAGGAAAATTAAAGAGACCTTTGGAGAAAGGAGAACCACTTGCATGAATATCAAGAGCTTTGATGGAAACCCAGTTCTAAGCAAAGAAGGGAAAGCAGAAAGGTGGAAGGAGTATATAGAGGGTCTATACAAGGGCGATGTACTTGAGGACAATATTATGGAAACGGAAGAGGATGTAGACGAAAATGAAATGGGAAATATGCGTGAAGAATTTGACAGAGCACTGAAAGACCTGAGTCGAAACAAGGCCCCCGGAGTTGACAACATTCCATTAGAGCTACTGACAGCCTTGGGAGAGCCAGTCCTGACAAAACTCTACCATCTGGTGAGCAAGACGTATGAAACAGGCGAAATAGCCTCAAACTTCAAGAGGAATATAATAATCCCAATCCCAAAGAAAGCAGGTGTTGACAGATGTGAAAATTACCGAACTATCAGTTTAATAAGTCACAGCTGCAAAATACTAACGCGAATTCTTTACAGACGAATGGAAAAACTGATAGAAACCGACCTTGTGGAAGATCAGTTTGGATTCCGTAGAAATATTGGAACACGTGTGGCAATACTGACCCTACGACTTATCTTAGAAGAAAGATTAAGGAAAGGCAAACCTACGTTTCTAGCATTTGTAGACTTAGAGAAAGCTTTTGACAACGTTGACTGGAATACTCTCTTTCAAATTCTAAAGGTGGCAAGGGTAAAATACAGAGAGCGAATGGCTATTTACAAATTGTACAGAAAGCAGATGGCAGTTTTAAGAGTCGGGGGGCATGAAAGGGAAGCAGTGGTTGGGAAGGGAGTGAGAGAGGGTTGTAGCGTATCCCCGATGTTATTCAATCTGTATATTGAGCAAGCAGTAAAGGAAACAAAAGAAAAGTGCGGAGTAGGTATTAAAATCCATGGAGAAGAAATAAAAACTATGAGGTTCGCCGATGACATTGTAATCCTGTCAGATACAGCAAAGGACTTGGAAGGCAGTTGAACGGAATGGACAGTGTCTTGAAAGGAGGGTGTAAGATGAACATCAACAAAAGCAAAACGAGGATAATGGAATGTAGTCGAATTAAGTCGGGTGATGCTGAGGGAATTAGATTAGGAAATGAGACACTTAAAGTAGTAAAGGAGTATTGCTATTTGGGGAGCAAAATAACTGATGATGGTCGAAGTAAAGAGGATATAAAATGTAGACTGGCAATGGCAAGGAAAGCGTTTCTGAAGAAGAAAAATTTGTTAACATCGAGTATAGATTTAAATGTCAGGAAGTCGTTTCTCAAAGTATTTGTATGGAGTGTAGCCATGTATGGAAGTGAAACGTGGACGATAAATAGCTTAGACAAGAAGAGAATAGAAGCTTTCGAAAGGTGGTGCTACAGAAGAATGCTGAAGATTAGATGGTTAGATCATATAACTAATGAGGAGGTATTGAATAGAATTGGGGAGAAGGGAGCTTGTGGCACAACTTGACTAGAAGAAGGGATCGGTTTGTAGGACATGTTCTGAGACATTGAGGGATCACCAATTTAATATTGGAGGGCCACGTGGAGCGTAAAAATCGTAGAGGGAGACCAAGAGATGAATACACTAAGTAGATTCGGAAGGATGTAGGTTGCAGTAGGTACTGGGAGATGAAGAAGCTTGCACAGGATAGAGTAGCATCGAGAGCTGCATCAAACCAGTCTCAGGACTGAAGACCACAACAACAACAATCATGAATGTCGCTGTTGAGTTTAAACTGGTTCATGTTGTTAGAAAAATTTCATTACTGAGTAAATGTACTGTGAAACAGTTGTAAGAATTCATAACCTTTTAAACAGAGGCCTACAAGATGTGCGGCTATGAACCCCACACATTATTCTACTTTCTTTTGATCAATGAATACCTATTGCCTAAGTGTTGAGTTGCCCCATAATATTATTCCATATGACATCAGAGAGTGGAAGTATGTATAGTATGTTACCTTACTAATTTCTATATCCTCAAAATTGGCAATTATTCTGATTGCAAAAGTAGCTGAACCTAGCCACTTTAGGAGATCCAAAATATGACTGTTCCAATTAAAGATTCTCATCTATATGTACACCCAAAAACTTAGTGCGCTCTACTCTGGCTACTGATTTCTTTTGATGTGTTATGTTTATTGAAAGAATTACACTTTTTGCAGCAGAAAATTGGATGTACTGTGTTTTTTCAAAGTTCAGAGCAAGCCCATTCACAGAAAACCAATTAATAACTTCTCCAAAGACCTTATTTCTATCATTTTCTATCGGACTTTCTTTTACTGGATTAATAATTATGCTTGTATCATCAGCAAACAGTGTCAGTTCAGCATCTTGTTTCACATAAGAAGGGAGGTCATTCACTTATATCAAGAACAGGAGGGAACCCATGAGCGAACCTTGTGGAGCACCTAATGTAATTTCACCCCAGTTAGATGAATGGAAAACTCCTTTGAATCACTTGAAGCATATAAAGATACTTTTTGCTTCCTGTTCTGGAGATATGACTTAAACCACTCATATTCTGTTCCATCGACACCATAGAACTGTAATTTCTCTAGCATAATGTTATGGTTCACACAATCAAATGCATTGGATAAGTCACAGAATATTCCCGTTGGTGACATTTTACTACTTCAAGACTCCATTATGTGGACAGTGAAACTGTATATTGCTGTCTCAGCGGAACAGCATTTCTGAAATCCGAACTGTGATTTGCTAGGTATCTCATTACTGTTGAGATGGCTGACCACTCTTGAGTACATTAATTTCTGAAAGATTTTTGAAAATGCTGTAAGCAAGTATACTGGCCTGTAATTATTGACATCTGTGGTTTCCCCCTTTTTGTAGAGAGGCCTGACAATGGCGTATTTTAACCTGTCTGGAAAAATACCCTGAGTCAGTGATGCATTACATATGTGACTCAAAACATGACCTGTAATTGCTCCACATTATTTTAATAACTTGTTAGAGATGTCATCTACTCCAACAGAACATTTGTTTTTCAAAGACTTAATAATTTTCCTTATTTCACAAGAGGTTGTTAGGTGAAACTTAATCTGACTAAAATTTTTCAAAACTGACTCTTTCATGTACTGCCCGTTTTTTTCTTTTGAACTATTCTCACCATTTTTTTCTCCTACACTTAAGAAGTGATTGTTAAATACATTGGCTACCTGTGTACTGTTGGTTAAGATGGTCTCATTCTCTTTAACAGTAATACTACCTACCCCAGTGGTTACTTTTCCTGTCTCCCTTCTAACAACAATTCATATTGATTTTATTTTATTGCTGGAGTTGTTAATTTCTTCTCTAACATACATATTTCTTGATTTCCTTATAACTTTTCTCAGTATATTACAATACATTTTATAGTGTAAAACTACTTCTGGGTCTTTACTAGTTCTTTCTGTCTCATACAGTTTTCTTTTTTCTTTACGAAGACACTTTAATATCTGTAGTAATCCAAGATTTCTTTGAAAAGTTTGTCGTGTTACATTTAGTAACTTTCTTCGGAAAACAGTGTTCAAAAAGGGATATAAATTTATCAATAAATATGTTGCATTTATCATTAGCATTTGGCTCATTATATACATCTTCCCAGTTCACATATCCTGAACTTTCTCTGAAGTGATCTATAGATACCGGATTGAGCACCTTCACACTTTTACTTATTGGTTTCTGAAGTGTATGCCCTGTTAGGTTTAGTAAGTTGATCAGTTGTGCGTCATGGTCAGATAATCCATTTACCACAGGGAAAGCAATTGTTCGTTCTACATCCTCTTGCTGTACAAATACATTAGTTATTAGAGTACTACTGTCCTGAGCTCACATGATATACTGCGAACTACTTATGAGGGACAACAGGCAGATACCACACTTCTAGATTTCCGGGAAGCATTTGACACGGCGCCCCACTGCAGACTATTAGCTAAGATGCGAGCATATAGAATGGGTTCGAAGACATGTGAGTTGTTCGAAGACTTTTAAATAATAGAACCCAGTATGTTGTCCCCGTCCGCGAGTGTTTCATCAGAAACAAGAATATCGTCAGCAGGGCCCCAGTGAAGTATGGTAGGGACACTATTATTTTCTGCATATATAAATGATTTGGCGGACAGGGCGAACAGCAGTTTGTGATAGTTAGCTGACGATGCTATGGTGTACAGGAAGGTGTCGAAGTTGAGTGATTGTGCGATGATACAGGACGACTCAGACAATAATTCTAATTGGTGTCATGAAGGGCAGCTAGCTATAAATGTAGAAATATATAAGTTAATGCGGATAAGTAGGAAAAACAAACCCGTGATGTTCGGATAAAGCATTAGTAGTGTCCTAATTGACTCCGTCATTTTGATTGAATATCTGGACGTAACGTCGCAAAGCGATATGAAATGGAACGAGCATATGAAGACTGTGGACTGTGATAGGGAAGGCGAATGGTAGACTTCGGTTTATTAGGATAACTTTTGGAAACTGTGCTTCATCAATAAAGGAGACCGCATGCAGGCCGCTAGTGGGACTTATTCTTGAAAACTGTTTGAGTGTTCGCGATCCATACGAAGTCGGATTAAAGGAAGACATCGAAGCAATTCAGAGGCGGGCTGCTAGATTTGATACCGATGGATTCGAGCAACTTGCAAGTGTCACCGAAATGTTTCGGACATTCAAATGAGATCCCCTGGACAGAAGGCGACGTTCTTTTCGAGAAACATAATTGAGAAAGTTTAGAGAACCGACATTTGAAGCCGAATGCAGAACGGTTCTATGAACACTAACATACTTATTGCGTATAGACCACAAAGATAAGAGAAATTAAGGTTCCTACGAAGGCATATAGACAGTCATTTTACTCGCGTTCTACTTGCGGAGATGTATGTGGATGTAGATATAGAAAGGTGG